>NW_013958241.1:0-1045 GCF_001266775.1 Austrofundulus limnaeus
ACCTGTCTGACATCAAGTCTCACCTGTCTCACCTGTCTGACATCATGTCTCACCTATCTGACATCATGTCTCACCTGTCCGACATGTCTGACATCATATCTCACCTGTCTGACATCATGTCTCACCTGTCTCACCTGTCTCACATGTCTGACATCATGTCTCACCTGTCTGACATCATGTCTCACTTGTCTGACATCATGTCTCACCTGTCTCACCTGTCTGACGTCGTGTCTCACACGTCTCAACTTTCTCACCTGTCTCACCTGTCTAACCTGTCTCACATGTCTGACATCATGTCTCACCTGTCTGACTTCATGTCTCACCTGTCTGACATCATGTCTCACCTGTCTCACATGTCTGACATCATGTCTCACCTGTCTCACTTGTCTGATATCATGTCTCACCTGTCCCACCTGTCTGACATCATGTCTCACCAGTCTCACCTGTCTCACCTGTCTCACATGTCTGACATCATGTCTCACCTGTCTGACATCATATCTCACCTGTCTTACCTGTCTCACCTGTCTGACATCATGTCTCACATGTCTCAACTTTCTCACCTGTCTCACCTGTCTCACATGTCTGACATCATGTCTCACTTGTCTGACATCATGTCTGACCTGTCTGACATCATGTCTCACATGTCTCACCTGTCTGACTTCATGTCTCACCTGTCTGACATCATGTCTCACCTGTCTCACTTGTCTGACATCATGTCTCACCTGTCTCACTTGTCTGACATCATGTCTCACCTGTCTCACCTGTCTGACATCATGTCTCACCTGTCTCACCTGTCTCACATGTCTGACCTGCCTCACCTGTCTGACATCATGTCTCACCTGTCTCACCTGTCTGACATCATGTCTCACATGTCTGACTTTTCTCACCTGTCTGACATCATGTCTCACCTGTCTCACCTGTCTGACATCATGTCTCACATGTCTGACCTGTCTCACCTGTCTGACATCATGTCTGACCTGTCTCACCTGTCTCACATGTCTGACCTGTCTCACCTGTCTGACATCATGTCTGACCTGTCTCACCT
>NW_013958242.1:0-572 GCF_001266775.1 Austrofundulus limnaeus
GGTCCGGGCCCCCAGGGCGCACCCCCACCCAGGCCAAAGCCCGACAGGCCCAGAGGCCCTGAGCCCCAGCAGGCAGTGGCCTGTTTCCACACATCTTCAGCTGCAGAACAGAAGTCCAGTTGCTTCTTCTTGGTTCTTTTACTTTGTCGTGTCTGAGAATCTACAGCAGCCAATGATATTAACTTTAGTGTTGGACCACATGCTAACACAATGGGACAGATGCTTGAAGTTGTTTTCCTGTTACAAAATTACAACAACGATCAAATATAAACACTGGACCAAACAAGCAGGTTAGATTATAATTGAGTCAAATCTAATTGCAAAATAAACTTCAGGATCCACACATACTAACACTCTTACTTCCTTAAACACAGAGTGTTAAGAGTGCTGTAATGTTCTTCTCAGTGCATGTGGATCATCTCAGAATTGTAATATAAAACTGTAATGTGGCCTAAGATCCACTGTGAGTAAATGATCTCATTAGATACAACTGTTCTGTTAGCTCACACAAATTCAGCTCCTCTCTAATTAGTAAGATGCCACTAAGTTAGAGACATCATGAAGACCAAAGA
>NW_013958242.1:1572-2171 GCF_001266775.1 Austrofundulus limnaeus
GAATCATCCTATGTGATCGTCCAGTAAATTTTCAGGTTCAAATTTTTCCAGCCAATAAACAGGATAGACTTGTAACACAGGATTGCTTTATTTTGGCATAAATGATCCCGTCTTCTGCTTAATAAAACCAAATTTTCACAGCAGGTTTTCTGCCTGAGAGGTCGTTCTGCTGTGACCTAACCCTTGGTGCTGTTGGAACAAGTTTATTCACACCCTCTGAAAGTCTCATCAAATAGAGGCAGAGTGAGCTTATGCTTCCTTTAAAACTGACGCAGGTGTAAGAAATCTGTGATCAACAAATTGTAAGTTTGAATAAAATTGCAGAAGCCAATTGATTCTCATTCACAAGGATTTATTTTCATCTGACTCCAATCACGTCCACAGCAGCCAGGCCTCAGAGTGGAAAAGGCCTTGGCCTTATCAGAACCAAAACAATAACAGCCTCTTTAGCAGCTGGTGTCTGTGCCAGATTGAATCTAAGAGAAGACTCCAAAAATTCATGAACAATGATAAATCAACATCTAACGTAAACAACTCCTAAGCAAAATCTTAAGACCAGTCAAAAAAGTGCAAGAATTTGCATTTTGCACTATTGGATC
>NW_013958243.1:0-771 GCF_001266775.1 Austrofundulus limnaeus
CATAAAAACTCATATTTTCTAAAATAATTAAAAAGACTTTACCAAAGTTTTTTTTTGTGCAGGACAGATAAACACACAAACACAATCAGAGCAGACGAATCAGATTCTGCCCTTTATGCTTCAAGGTGCTAAGTACTTCTCTGAATTGATTTATTTTAAATCTGCTCTTGGTGGCGAGGTGAGGAAGCTGAAAACCCTACATTATCAGGGAACTCGGGTCCACAGTTCTGCACGAGATGCTTCCTACTGATCCACGCTTTGACCTAGAAAGCAGTTAACAGCCAGCACTCGGGCTGCATGACACTTTACTAAACACTATCGTGGCAGAGGCGGCCGGATGCACATCAGTGTTTTTACAGCTCAGTGTTTGACTCTGCTCATGTAGATGCTGTTAGGTGGATCATCAGAAGGAGAGCTGCAGTTTTATTTATTTCATGAGTCACCGCTCTGCCAGGTTTTCATTTTCAACCCTTTACTACAGACTACTAAAAGGTACTCAGTTTGAAGTTTGTGGTCCTTCCTGTGCCTAACATCAGACGCTAATGGATGACTTTCAGGTAACGTGAGTCAGGATCTCCGACTGATAAAGGACAGAATGCTGTCATCACTGAACCTGCATCAAACATGGGAAAAGCACAATGAGGTTTTATGTAAGAAAAAATTGTGTTAAAAAAGTTTATATTTCCACACCTGGTCTCCTCAAGTCCTCTAAAACATCCAGACCTGGTCTCCTCAAGTCCTCTAAAACATCCAGACCTGGTCTCCTCAAGT
>NW_013958243.1:1771-2171 GCF_001266775.1 Austrofundulus limnaeus
CCTGGTCTCCTCAAGTCCTCTAAAACATCCAGACCTGGTCTCCTCAAGTCCTCTGAAACATCCAGACCTGGTCTCCTTAAGTCCTCTTAAACATCCAGACCTGGTCTCCTCAAGTCCTCTTAAACATCCAGACCTGGTCTCCTCAAGTCCTCTGAAACATCCGGACCTGGTCTCCTCAAGTCCTCTGAAACATCCAGACCTGGTCTCCTCAAGTCCTCTAAAACATCCAGACCTGGTCTCCTCAAGTCCTCTAAAACATCCAGACCTGGTACATCCAGACCTGGTCTCCTCAAGTCCTCTGAAACATCCAGACCTGGTACATCCAGACCTGGTCTCCTCAAGTCCTCTGAAACATCCAGACCTGGTCTCCTCAAGTCCTCTAAAACATCCAGACCTGGTC
>NW_013958244.1:0-268 GCF_001266775.1 Austrofundulus limnaeus
ACATGTAGAGCAGGTGTTTCTTACATGTAGAGCAGGTGTTACATGTAGAGCAGGTGTTACATGTAGAGCAGGTTTTACATATAGAACAGGTGTTTCTTACATGTAGAGCAGGTGTTACATACATTTAGAGCAGGTGTTTCTTACATGTAGAACAGGTGTTTCTTACATGTAGAACAAGTGTTACATGTAGAGCAGGTGTTTCTTACATGTAGAACAAGTGTTACATGTAGAGCAGGTGTTTCTTACATGTAGAACAAGTGTTACATGT
>NW_013958244.1:2630-3111 GCF_001266775.1 Austrofundulus limnaeus
GGTGTTTCCTACATGTAGAATAGGTGTTTCTTACATGTAGGCCAGGTGTTTCTTACATGTAGAACAAGTGTTACATATAGAACAGGTGTTTCTTACATGTAGAACAGGTGTTTCTTACATGTAGAACAAGTGTTACATATAGAACAGGTGTTTCTTACATGTAGAACAGGTGTTTCTTACATGTAGAACAAGTGTTACATGTAGAGCAGGTGTTTCTTACATGTAGAGCAGGTGTTTCTTACATGTAGAACAAGTGTTAGATGTAGAGCAGGTGTTTCTTACATGTAGAACAAGTGTTACATGTAGAGCAGGTGTTTCTTACATGTAGAGCAAGTGTTACATGTAGAGCAGGTGTTTCTTACATGTAGAACAAGTGTTACATGTAGAGCAGGTGTTTCTTACATGTAGAACAAGTGTTACATGTAGAGCAGGTGTTTCTTACATGTAGAACAAGTGTTACATGTAGAGCAGGTGTTTCTTA
>NW_013958244.1:4111-4533 GCF_001266775.1 Austrofundulus limnaeus
GTGTTACATGTAGAGCAAGTGTTTCTTACATGTAGAGCAGGTGTTACATGTAGAGCAAGTGTTTCTTACATGTAGAGCAGGTGTTACATATAGAACAGGTGTTTCTTACATGTAGAGCAGGTGTTACATATAGAACAGGTGTTTCTTACATGTAGAGCAGGTGTTACATATAGAACAGGTGTTTCTTACATTTAGAGCAGGTGTTACATATAGAACAGGTGTTACTTACATGTAGAGCAGGTGTTACATGTAGAACAGGTTCTTCTTACATGTAGAACAGGTTTCTTGCATGTAGAACAGGTTTCTTGCATGTAGAACAGGCGTTTCTTGTATGTAGAACAGGTGTTTCTTACATGTAAAGCAGGTGTTACATGTAGAGCAGGTGTTTCTTACATGTAGAGCAGGTGTTTCTTACATGTAGA
>NW_013958245.1:0-1171 GCF_001266775.1 Austrofundulus limnaeus
GGTAGATATCCTAAACAATCTAATAATAAATATTACCTGACGTCAGAGGGACCTGGCTATGACCTGATGTCAGAGGGACCTGGCTATTACCTGACGTCAGAGGGACCTGGCTATGACCTGATGTCAGAGGGACCTGGCTATTACCTGATGTCAGAGGGACCTGGCTATGACCTGATGTCAGAGGGACCTGGCTATTACCTGACGTCAGAGGGGCCTGGCTATTACCTGACGTCAGAGGGGCCTGGCTATTACCTGACATCAAAGGGGCCTGGCTATTACCTGATGTCAGAGGGGCCTGGCTATTACCTGATGACAGAGGGACCTGGCTATTACCTGACGTCAGAGGGGCCTGGCTATTACCTGATGTCAGAGGGACCTGGCTATTACCTGACGTCAGAGGGACCTGGCTATTACCTGACATCAAAGGGGCCTGGCTATTACCTGATGTCAGAGGGGCCTGGCTATTACCTGATGTCAGAGGGGCCTGGCTATTACCTGATGTCAGCGGGACCTGGCTATTACCTGATGTCAGAGGGACCGGGCTATTACCTGATGTCAAAGGGACCTGGCTATGACCTGATGTCAGAGGGACCTGGCTATTACCTGATGTCAGAGGGACCTGGCTATGACCTGATGTCAGAGGGACCTGGCTATTACCTGATGTCAGAGTTCACTTCTCTACATGCTGAGAAGCAGAAAACGGAGAAATGAAGAAAACAAATAAAAATATTCTTCACATTTTCAGTTATCATATGATTAAATGATTTGTTGTTTATTGTCACAGGCCTAGTCATCACACACAGCTAATTACTGTAACTGCAAAGTGACAAATATTAATTGTTGACAGTTTTTCTGATGATTATTTACACTCAGTATGATTTAGCCAAACATTACTGAAGTCTTGTTGTAAGAAGGTCCTGGATTGGAGCCCCTGGGCTGGGACTGGGGTCTTCCTGTGTGCACTTTGTGTGTCCTCCTGGTGTTTGTGTGTCCTCCTGGTGTTTGTGTGTCCTCCTGGTGTTTGTGTGTCCTCCTGGTGATTGTGTGTCCTCCTGGTGTTTGTGTGTCCTCCTGGTGATTGTGTGTCCTCCTGGTGTTTGTGTGTCCTCCTGGTGTTTGTGTGTCCTCCTGGTGTTTGTGTGTCCTCCTGGTGTTTGTGTGTCCTCCTGGT
>NW_013958246.1:0-580 GCF_001266775.1 Austrofundulus limnaeus
CCTCCAAATCGACTGGGTTGGACCAGGTTTTGGTTTAACCCGAATTTTTTTGTTATGAGGGTTAGTTTCCACATTTTCATGGTCTGTGTGAACCATTAAAACAGTGTTATGCAGATCTGAGCTCACCCCCCTTTTTAACAAGGAGGAGGAGTCATCAGAAGGGGTTTCACTTGGTGGGTCAGTCTTTGCCAAGTCTGTTTGTACCAAGTCGATCACACTTACATCAGGTTTGTCATCATCATCACTGTTTTTCTTCGCCATTTTCTCTAACAAATGACGTAATTTCTCCATTTCCTCTGAGGTTAGATCAGAGGAACTGTTTTCTTTCTTCTTTGGCTTTAACTGATTCTTACCTTTTCCATGTTTCTCCCGCTTGGATGGGGGAGGAGACGGAGACGAGTCATCACCCCTAGGAGGTGGAGGATAGTCTCTGTAACGAGACTTCTCCTGAAACCACCCACGGTTGCTAGGGAAACGAGCACCTCCCTCACCTGGGCAGTTATTTGGACGCTGACCCCCCTGTGGAGGTCTATAGTCCTTCTCTCGGTCACTGTCACTCCACTTCGGCTTAGAACTGCAG
>NW_013958246.1:1580-2171 GCF_001266775.1 Austrofundulus limnaeus
AAATCACGTTCAGTGACGTAGGTACGTCGTGACGTAATTACGTCGGTACGTTTACGTCGTTGTGCTTCCTGGCACAGAATGGCGGCTACCCTGACACACAGTACAGCAGCTTCGCCAACACGGAGCTAATCCTCTGTCTTACGCTCACCAGCGTAAAGTTTTATTTAGCTTCACGTAACCCCACAAGGCACACGTTTTATAAGCTAAATCCGTGTCTCTCTCACGGAAACACAGGGCAAGTCGTTCTGCGCGCGGCAGCTTTAATCTGAATAAACAGTTAGCTTCCCTGTTTAGCACTCAGCGGTGCTATCCCCACACAGCAGTGTGGAAAGACTCTCTTGTCTGAATAACGCCTCGGCACAAAACACACAGTTTCTATTAGCCTCTGACGGCGCTAAACTCCCTACACGTTATGCTTATTTATATAACAGTGATGACAGCTTTTGAGTCGCGACCTCAAAGCTTTATGTCGCGGAGTTCAACTGGTTACCTTTACGCGTATGCGCAATTACGCACGTAAACCAGACCAGAATTATAGCTCTAAAACCTCACGGTATGAACTCACTGGATTTAAAAAAGGATCCTTATAAC
>NW_013958247.1:0-788 GCF_001266775.1 Austrofundulus limnaeus
ACACACACACACACTCACACACACACACACACACACACACGTCACATGTTTGACATTTATGCTTTGAACAGAGGTTAAGTTTGTACGACACAACCAGTAAGTTTCACCGTCGTTCAATGAAGGGCGGACCAGTTGTTGCCCTTTTCATCACCCACCCCAGAAGACAAAAAGGCAACAATTTGTTCTGTAAAAGTGTGTCCGGGTTGTTGTTTATCAAAATGTCCCATGAACCACTTGACAAGCTTTCATAAAACTCTCAGAAAGTAATCACAGATCGCACGTCCGCAACTGATTATCTTCTAGTCAGCTCAATTCAAGACGGCCACTACAGCTGAGAGAGCGTTACAAACACAAAAGTGGCCGTAACACAGCCAGTTTTACAGATTTTGAGCTGAAGTTTGGTGCAGTTATAGCCAGTGATAGTACTTCATGAACCAAAATAAATACCTAACGATTGGAAAAAATTTAAAGAAACTGTGGGCGTCTGTCTTTTGGAGTCAACACAATTCAAGATGGCCACCACAGCTAACTGATCTTCATAGAAATAGCTGTACTTCAGTGAATTGCATCCAATAATTATGTCATATTTTGTGTTATGCTTCCTAAAAAGAATTTAGCTGCATTGCAATGTTTAACTAAATTTTATATCCATAAAGCTAGAATTCTTAAGGTTTCACCCAGCATCAGAGCATTTGTTAATGAATTTAAATTATGTAAAAAGTCCCTTTTTTGTTTTAACTTTGTTTGTTTTTGGCTTTTCATATTCCTTTATTTGTACAATTTATTTG
>NW_013958247.1:1788-2170 GCF_001266775.1 Austrofundulus limnaeus
ACATAAAGGCCATAATTGCACATTAAAGACAAAATGATATACTGTATTAAATTTGTATTGTATTTGTAAAAATTCTGATTATAGCCATACAATTTTCACCTTTTACATCTCATGTCAGTGACCTCATTCTGGATCCTGACCCAATCAAATCTGGACACGGTCCAAATTATTAGGCTTGAGTACAGTTTTTAACCTTTATAAGTGTTCTTACATGTATGTAATCGTGCCAATTTTTTTCTCCAGCTTTAAAATCATTGACAAACTGATGAACTCCTGCATGTTCATTCTTCCTGTGGACGCCAACTCACCGCTCCAGATATATGTGTATATATGTGCGTACATGTGTGTATGAATACATTTATGTGTGTGTGCATATACACTG
>NW_013958248.1:0-532 GCF_001266775.1 Austrofundulus limnaeus
GGGGGGGGGGGGGGGGGGGGGGGGGGTGTTCAAGGGTACATCTGATCTAAGCTGCCTCCTGGAAACAAGGAGGATGTAGAAGATTTCCCCACCTTCCTTTGCTCTAAATGTTCCTCTGGTCTTCCCCTTTCCCTGACACTCCTGCTGTGTTCAGAACCCACGTCAGTTTATCTGTTTTCTTAGTGAAATCATCTGAGCAGTATTAAATCTTTGCTGACTCATTCTGCCTGTAAACCCACCTTCTCCGGGCCATCTGTCATATCGTCATCATTGGTTCCCCTCGGTCCAATTCTGTGGTTCTCGTTCACACTGTGTCGAGTCTTTCACTGCAGGCAAAGCAAGAGTTTCCAGAGAAGACGCTCTCCTCTCTCCGGCTTTGTTTACGAAGGGCGAGGCGCTTCTTCTCACCTCTGGAGGCAGGACCACACAGTGTGTGAAAATCTGCCTCGCAGACACACCCCAGTTTCCATGCACAGCAAAACACAACGACATGTGCACCACAACTACCCCACCCACCAACACCACCACCCAC
>NW_013958248.1:1532-2170 GCF_001266775.1 Austrofundulus limnaeus
TGTGTGTGTGTGTGTGTGTGTGTGTGTGTGTGTGTGTGTGTGTTTGTGCTTCCTCTGTGTGTTGAGGTTTGTCACACATAGACAACATGATGAAAGCATAACGAGCTAAATCCAGGCATCATCTGGTTTTTGACCCGGTATTCCCTTAAAGAAAAGCATGAATATTTGATCAGTGAATGTCTTTGTGGGAGGAAATGATCTCTGTGGCTCCTGAGAACTTCCCTTCATTTATTTACTTTCTGTTTTATGCGCTGATATTTATTTGAAGCGCAGCATTTAATCTTTCTTGAAACTTTGTTCTTGAATGTCCTAATTACAAATTCTGCATCTCTGATCATTAAAAGGAGCAACTGGTTTCCGGACTCTTCTCCTTCTTCGCTTTTTAGTCTCATATGCGACTTTGATGATGCCATTGGGACTGATGAGATGGGTTTCAAAAGGCTGCTCTCCCCAAACAGGATATGGATGATGTGTAGGCCTGCTCTCTGGAGCTGGGATCAAATGGTGTTCTTCCACCCTCCCACTGCTCCCAACATCTCTGTAAGGTGGGGCCTGACGGACAGAGAGATCATCCTGAAGCACACTTTTAGGTCACATTGTCACACACACACACACACACACACACACACACACACACA
>NW_013958249.1:0-984 GCF_001266775.1 Austrofundulus limnaeus
AGCTGAATGTTTGGAGCTGAATGTTTGGAGCTGAATATTTGGAGCTGAATATTTGGAGCTGAATGTTTGTAGCTGAATGTTTGTAGCTGAATGTTTGTAGCTGAATGTTTGTAGCTGAATGTTTGTAGCTGAATATTTTTAGCTGAAAGTTTGTAGCTGAATGTTTGTAGCTGAATGTTTGTAGCTTAATGTTTGTAGCTGAATGTTTGAAGCTGAATGTTTGAAACTGAATATTTGTAGCTGAATATTTGTAGCTGAATATTTGTAGCTGAATGTTTGGAGCTGAATGTTTGGAGCTGAACGTTTGTAGCTGAATGTTTGTAGCTGAATGTTTGTAGCTGAATGTTTGGAGCTGAATGTTTGGAGCTGAATGTTTGGAGCTAAATATTTGTAGCTGAATGTTTGTAGCTGAATGTTTGTAGCTGAATGTTTGGAGCTGAATGTTTGTAGCTGAATATTTGTAGCTGAATGTTTGGAGCTGAATATTTGTAGCTGAATATTTGTAGCTGAATGTTTGTAGCTGAATATTTGTAGCTGAATGTTTGGAGCTGAATGTTTGGAGCTGAGTGTTTGTAGCTGAATATTTGGAGCTGAATGTTTGGAGCTGAATATTTGTAGCTCAATGTTTGGAGCTGAAAATTTGTAGCTGAATCTTTGTAGCTGAATATTTGTAGCTGAATGTTTGGAGCTGAATGTTTGTAGCTGAATGTTTGTAGCTGAATGTTTGTAGCTGAATATTTGTAGCTGAAAGTTTGTAGCTGAATATTTGTAGCTCAATGTTTGGAGCTGAATATTTGTAGCTGAATATTTGTAGCTGAATATTTGTAGCTGAATATTTGTAGCTGAATGTTTGGAGCTGAATATTTGTAGCTGAATATTTGTAGCTGAATGTTTGTAGCTGAATATTTGTAGCTGAAAGTTTGTAGCTGAATGTTTGTAGCTTAATGTTTGTAGCTGAAAGTTTGTAGCTGAATGTTTGTAGCT
>NW_013958250.1:0-423 GCF_001266775.1 Austrofundulus limnaeus
ACATTGGTGAATGCCACAAATTCTCCTTAATCACTCGTACGCACAACTGAAGAACAAATCTGTGCGCACGAACGGGTTTGCATGAGGCCCAATGATCTTAAGTTTGAAACTATTGCATTAAAAGGCAGCAGGTGATATGCATTCATTTAGGCAGGGAATGTAAGGAGTTTAGTTAAGTCTACTTTTTTTAAGTTTAGGTTTATGAAATAAAGAAGAGAAAAGTTATGTAATTCTACTGTATTTTGAATAAAACATTAAATGCTGGCATTAATTCTGCACCAGGCGAGTCTTATACATTACATACATTAAATATAAAGTGTTATAAAGAGACAAACATTAAATATAAAGTGTTATAAAGAGACAAACATTAAATATAAAGTGTTATAAAGAGATATACATTAAATATAAAGTGTTATAAAGAGA
>NW_013958250.1:1423-2170 GCF_001266775.1 Austrofundulus limnaeus
AGTCAACACTCCACTCCAGAGATGTTCGGGCTGCTCATCTACCACGTATTGTTCTGAAGCATGTCAGGCACAACACTGGCATGAACACAAACATACATGTAAAACAGTGAGACTAGTTGAACAATATTTGGGTGAAAAAAATGAAGAGTGTTGTTTGTCACCCCTGATGTCTTGTGACCTGTTCGCAGATAAGCGAGGGAAGAAAATAGTCAAATTAATTGGTAAACGTAAAATGGTGAGATGCACTTTTGACGGTATACCAGTTATAGCACTCTGGGACACAGGTGCACAGGCTACTGTGATAAATGACAAATGGAGGATTGAGCACTTACCTCATACAACAATCAAAGGGATAGATGAACTCCTAGGACCAGAACCATTAAATGGGCTTGCTGCTAACCAGACAGAAATACCGTTTATGGGGTGGGTCCCTGTAGAGCTTAAGCTTATTGGGCTAGAGATGTGTAGCTCAAGCCTCTTAGTACCTGTACTCCTCTAAACCACCTCCAAAAAGTTGTACATGCTTACAACTGTTCTGTTAATGATGCTACTGGTTATTCTCCTTTTTTCTTACTGTTTGGAAGGTCACCACGGTTACCTGTTGATGTTCTTTTTGGTGTTGAACAGGAGCACGGTTCGGGTTCCTACCAGGACTATGTCGAAAGATGGAAACAAAGAATGGCTGAGGCCTACAACACCGCTTCAAAAAATGCAGCTAAGTCTGCAGAGAGGGGTAAAGTGCAGTAC
>NW_013958251.1:0-300 GCF_001266775.1 Austrofundulus limnaeus
CAGAGACTATAAATGTCTCAGGTCAGAGACTAAAAATTTTTCAGGTCAGATCCTATGAATGTATCAGGTCAGAGACAAGAAATACCTCAGGTCAGGTACTATAAATGTCTCAGGTCAGGTACTATAAATGTCTCAGGTCAGAGACTATAAATGTCTCAGGTCAGAGACTATAAATGTCTCAGGTCAGATCCTGTAAATGTATCAGGTCAGATCCTATAAATGTGTCAGGTCAGAGACTATAAATGTCTCAGGACAGAGAGTATACATGTCTCAGGACAGAGACTATAAATGTCTAAGGTC
>NW_013958251.1:2484-3031 GCF_001266775.1 Austrofundulus limnaeus
GATCAGAGACTATAAATGTCCCAGGTCAGAGACTATAAATGTCCCAGGTCAGAGACTATAAATGTCCCAGGTCAGAGACTATAAATGTCCCAGGTCAGAGACTATAAATGTCCCAGGTCAGAGACTATAAATGTCCCAGGTCAGAGACTATAAATGTCCCAGGTCAGAGACTCTAAATGTCCCAGGTCAGAGACTATAAATGTCCCAGGTCAGAGACTTTAAACGTGTCATGTCAGAGACTATAACTGTGTCAGGTCAGAGACTATAAATGTCTCAGGTCAGAGACTATAAATGTCTCAGGTCAGAGACTATAAATGTCTCAGGTCAGATCCTATAAATGTATCAGGTCAGAGACAAGAAATACCTCAGGTCAGAGACAAGAAATATCTCAGGTCAGGGACTATAAATGTCCCAGGTCAGAGAATTTAAACATTTCAGGTCAGAGAATTTAAATGTTTCAGGTCAGAGACAAGAAATGTGTCAGGTCAGAGACAAGAAATGTCTCAGGTCAGAGACAAGAAATGTCTCAGGTCAGAGACTATAAATT
>NW_013958251.1:4031-4354 GCF_001266775.1 Austrofundulus limnaeus
CTATAAATGTCCCAGGTCAGAGACTATAAATGTCCCAGGTCAGAGACTATAAATGTCCCAGGTCAGAGACTATAAATGTCCCAGGTCAGAGACTATAAATGTCCCAGGTCAGAGACTATAAATGTCCCAGGTCAGAGACTTTAAACGTGTCATGTCAGAGACTATAACTGTGTCAGGTCAGAGACTATAAATGTCTCAGGTCAGAGACTATAAATGTCTCAGGTCAGATCCTATAAATGTATCAGTTCAGAGACAAGAAATATCTCAGGTCAGGGACTATAAAAATCTCAGGTCAGAGACTATAAATGTCCCAGGTCAGAGAC
>NW_013958252.1:0-457 GCF_001266775.1 Austrofundulus limnaeus
TGTAAACCCCTCCCACTGTGGGACACCTGTAAACCCCTCCCACTGCGGGAGACTTGAAAACCCCTCCCACTGCGGGACACTTGTAAACCCCTCCCACTGCGGGACACTTGTAAACCCCTCCCACTGTGGGACACCTGTAAACCCCTCCCACTGCGGGAGACGTGTAAACCCCTCCCACTGCGGGAGATGTGTAAACCCCTCCCACTGCGGGAGACTTGAAAACCCCTCCCACTGCGGGACACTTGTAAACCCCTCCCACTGCGGGACACTTGTAAACCCCTCCCACTGTGGGACACCTGTAAACCCCTCCCACTGCGGGAGACGTGTAAACCCCTCCCACTGCGGGAGATGTGTAAACCCCTCCCACTGCGGGAGACTTGAAAACCCCTCCCACTGCGGGACACTTGTAAACCCCTCCCACTGTGGGACACCTGTAAACCCCTCCCACTGCGGGAGA
>NW_013958252.1:1457-2170 GCF_001266775.1 Austrofundulus limnaeus
TGGTTCTACACCAGGTTCTACATCAGGTTCTACATATGGTTCTACACCAGGTTCTACATCAGGTTCTACATATGGTTCTACACCAGGTTCTACATCAGGTTCTACACCAGGTTCTACATCAGGTTCTACGCAGGTTCTACACAGGTTCTACACCAGGTTCTACACCAGGTTCTACACAGGTTCTACACAGGTTCTACACCAGGTTCTACACAGGTTCTACACCAGGTTCTACACCAGGTTCTACACAGGTTCTACACCAGGTTCTACACAGGTTCTACACCAGGTTCTACACAGGTTCTACACAGGTTCTACGCAGGTTCTACACAGGTTCTACACAGGTTCTACACCAGGTTCTACACAGGTTCTACACAGGTTCTACGCAGGTTCTACACAGGTTCTACACCAGGTTCTACACCAGGTTCTACACCAGGTTCTACACAGGTTCTACACCAGGTTCTACGCCAGGTTCTACACCAGGTTCTACACCAGGTTCTACGCCAGGTTCTACACAGGTTCTACACCAGGTTCTACACCAGGTTCTACGCAGGTTCTACACAGGTTCTACACCAGGTTCTACACAGGTTCTACACCAGGTTCTACACCAGGTTCTACACCAGGTTCTACACAGGTTCTACACCAGGTTCTACGCCAGGTTCTACGCCAGGTTCTACACCAGGTTCTACACAGGTTCTACACCAGGTTCTACACAGGTT
>NW_013958253.1:0-714 GCF_001266775.1 Austrofundulus limnaeus
AACTGATAATGGAGAATCCTAATTAGTTTATTCATTTGACAAATTATGTATTTGTAACTTTGATCTAGGTAACATAGCAAATACTTTGTATTATGTATATACATTTTTCTAAATTATTTATTACTTCTGGTTCATTTATCATGTACACAAAGGATATATAAGTATCTAAAACTTGCACATGACAATAAAAAAGAGGAAAGACCTAAAATTTAGCTAAATTAGTAGCAAATAACTGAATATTGCAGAAAGTCACTGTAAGAAGCAATTAGTATTAGCAGAGATAAACACAAATAAATCAAAGGCAGAAGAATGGCATAAAGAAGTAGTAGTGCTAATTGAACTGACATCAACCCAAATATTCCTGCTAAATTATTATTTTTAGACTGAAATAAAAACAGCCTAAAACAGAATTGTAAAAAATATATTATTAAGGACACACACGGGCAGTTAATTTTACTATTTTATATGTACTTTAAAATAATCTTGTATTAGGTTTTTGTATTAAATTTAATTATTATGTGCTACTTGTACAGGGATTAGACAATGAAACAGAAATAGCTGGTTTTAGATCAGAACATCCTTTCAGACAGCTTCCTACTGCATCCAGTTAATCCTGTTGGATGTGTGTGGTCCTTGGTGGCTTGCTGATATTACATTACATTTATTAAAGATCTGAGTTTGTTTTTGTTTAAAAAAAATCTTAGAAACTGCCCC
>NW_013958253.1:1714-2170 GCF_001266775.1 Austrofundulus limnaeus
GTACTGAAAATATTTTAAAATAATTAGAATTTATAATAGTGAAATATAACCATATGTATGTATGTATATATGACACACACGTGTGTGTGTGTCTGTGTGGTTATATTTCACTATTGAAAATACTAATTATTTTAAAGTATTGTAAGTATAAAACACATATTTGATTCATTCATTGTTCACAAATCAATTTTTTTCAGATGTACTCTTTTAGGCCTATACAGAAGCTCCTGCATATAAAGATGAAAAAGAGGTGTATGATCTCAGTCGTGTTTCCTGAAGCCTTCTTTACTACGAGCGAGGACAGAAGTCACTGGGCGGAAGAGGGAACAATTCCTTTGATCCCACCGACCAGCAGAGCGCTTGAGTTCAGCGCAGGCGCACTGCTGAGCGCTCGTGCGCTGCGTGTAGCAGCGGGAAATATTCCTTTCATCTCACCGCTCTGAGCATCAGACACAA
>NW_013958254.1:0-575 GCF_001266775.1 Austrofundulus limnaeus
CACACACACACACACACACACACACACACACACACACACACAGATGCACACAGTGACAACTCCCCAGCATTGCTAAATCAGCAACTTATGTAAAAGAGTGGGAGTTGAGTTCAGTGGGACATTTTTTTTGTGCTGAATATATGTTTTTCATATAAATTTTTCCCCCTTTGTCTGTGTTGAAGCTGTACAAAAGTTAAACTTATTAAATGTTGCAAAATGTGAACAGAACAGAGATGCTGACTGGCAGCTTTTTAGTGGCTTCTCTGCTTTGATTTTAGTTGACACCAAACTCTGTACACAATATATTGTGTATTTCTTATCTTTTTTTGTAGTAATGTTTGTTAATGTGAGGTGGACTATGTGTGTGTGATTAGATGGGTGTGTTGTGCAGTGCTTTCCCCAGGGATGGGTGTCTGGACTGGGTCCCTCTTAGCCGCTTCACAGCTTAACCAGCCTTGACTTGCTGTGTGGTGACATGTCTGCACTGCGCTGGCTGGATGACTGGGAGGATCTCTGCTCTTTGTGTGTGTGTGTGTGTGTGTGTGTGTGTGTGTGTGTGTGTGTGTGTGTGTGTG
>NW_013958254.1:1575-2170 GCF_001266775.1 Austrofundulus limnaeus
CACTTTCCTCCTCCCTTGCCCAGAGAGAGGGAGCGGGCTCCAGCAAGAAGCAAGACTAAAACCCAACTGATCATACATTATAGATGCAGAGGGAGATAGGTGCTAGAGCAGAGTCTCCAGCATGTACAGTACCACCAACTACAGCAGCTCTCATCAGGAAGCTGATGATGCCTCTCCCTCTGCTCCTGGTCTGCTCGTGCAGTTTGGGTTAGACAGTGTTAAAAATGTTGCTAAAACAAAAACATGTTGGATTTTGTTCTCATTGGGAAAACCCAGATAATGATTGATACACAACCAGTGAATAAATCACTTGAAGCACTCGTGGTGTGTTGTGTGGTCAGGCATAACCTGAAAATATGCATAAAAACCACGAGTGTCATTACACTTCAAGGAATTAGATGTGATGAAGCTCAAACATATTTATAGCAAATGTAGTTTACTTTATATTCTCTGTGTCTTTGGGCAACATAACTGTTGCACATTTTTATTTGCTTTTTACAAAAACAAATCATTTTTTATAGGGCTGTCAAATGATTAAAATTTTTAATTTATTAATTTCAAGGTAGCTGTGAATTAATCACGATTAATCTTAAAC
>NW_013958255.1:0-582 GCF_001266775.1 Austrofundulus limnaeus
TGCTTGGATGCATCAAATTTTAATGTGCACGTGGTCGCTGGTGAAGCCTCATTATCACAATTTCTTTTAGGAGAAGAATACGGAATGGAGAGTTTCTTTTATTCGCCACAACTGCTGACTTTCAGGCGGCGGCTGCCTCTGAAAATGGCTCCAGTGTTTCATGTGCTGCAAACCCCTCTTTCCCACCCATTTATTCAGGCCAGGAAAGGTGCAAACATGTGTTTTTATGCTTTTCCCCCTCATTCACTATGTGCACTACTTTTCTCTTAACGGTAAATTATTTGCCTGGACATTTATTGTCTTGGCATGCAGTAATACCCATCTTGAATGAATGAAGTCATTAATTCCTGCCTGCGTATCACTTGGCGAATACTCATCCCTGGCTCTGCAATCATCATTTATTGGCCAAGTGTACTCTCTTCCACTTCAATTTAAGATCAAGCTCTAACCTTGCTCATGTTAGCACTGTGGTAGGAACATGTTTCTATCTTTGCCCATGGCAGCATTCAGCTTCTATTCATTAATATTGGACACAGAAGGAAGAGACAGAGTGGATTGGGGGGGGGGGGGGGGGGGGGGGGG
>NW_013958255.1:1582-2169 GCF_001266775.1 Austrofundulus limnaeus
ATATATAATTACATTAAAATGAATCCAGTGGTTTGCAAGATATTTTGCTAACAGACACATCAAAGCATGCAGAGACATGAGAAGAAAACCGTTGTTTGTCTTTGGTGACATGTGATCATAAAATGATGCAAAAAGTAAATGTATTTCAGCAAAAATGATGGTTTAATACAGTTTTCCAGAACAAGCTCAGAGCTCCTGATGAGGTTTTACAATCTGATTTTATTATCTGCTCCACAGACTGCAGGATTTCGGGGCTGACTATTGTATTTCACAAGTTTATAACGATAAAACAACCTTTTTTCATACTCCTCCTCACATCGCTGGAGGGTTTTAATCCCCTCACTTGAGACTCTGGCCTGAAAGAACTACCTGTTTTCTGTGTTTCCTACTTTTCTGCTGAGTAAGCAGACATTAGGTGACTCATCAAGAATGGCCCTTTGCCAGAGGCAGCTAGAACAGAGTGTATTATTTCAGCATCAGTATATATTTCAGGCTGTGCGGAGGAGGCTGTAAACCTAATGGGTTAGTATAAAGTGGTGACTTGTTTGGCTTGGAAGCTGCTCAAAATATGCTGCACCCAGAAGAGC
>NW_013958256.1:0-398 GCF_001266775.1 Austrofundulus limnaeus
TATTGATGGTGATGTTTTAATAGCTCCACAGCACAATTTTAAAGCTTGATTTTGTACTACTTCCAACTTATTTATAATTGTTTTTGATGCTTGCTTATAAACAATACATCCATAATCCATAACAGATCTTATTAGAGCAACATATATCCTTTTTAGAGCTATCTTATCAGCTCCCCATTCTAATCCTGTTAAACATCTCATCATATTCACCACTTTTTTACACTTCCCTTCAATATATTTTACATGTTCATCCCATAAGTTTAGTATCAAATAAGATTCCAAGAAAACGAAATGTACTTACTTTTTCTATTTTCTCTCCATACATTTTTTAATCAATTTCCTCAATCTTCTTTCTACTAAACACAATTGTTTTTGTTTTATCCACTGAAAATTTAACT
>NW_013958256.1:1284-1854 GCF_001266775.1 Austrofundulus limnaeus
CATATACAACATTCAGAACACACAAGACAAGAAGGAAAACATTTACCTCTGCCTTTGTTTTACACTAAACTTTAAATTAAACTGAGGCAGCACAATTATACACTGTAGATCTGCACATGGATCCTGCTCCTTCCTGTCTGTTGACCAATAGGAGGAGATGACCCAAGAAGCCCCGCCCACTGTATTTACATATTGAAGCAGAAACACATAAGGTAAAGTAAAAACAAGAGACAGAGAAATGTAAAATCACATGGAAATAAGACTTGAGAAAAAAATATAAAAAATAATACACAATGAAAAAGAAAATTTGTTAAGAGTATATAATTAATTTGAACTAAACTGGAAAAATTAATAAGATGGTCAAAAAAAATTATAAAATCATGCAAAGTTCTCCTTTTTTAATTTAGTTAGTGCAGTTTAAGGTTCTTCATTAATTAATTAGCCATTTTATATAATCCTGCTTTTATTTCTAATTATCTCAGTTTGGGTTCCTCCATATAACTCCTGTGGGACCTCAAGAAGGAGCTGTTTTAATATTTACTGTGAAACTGATTTCTCTGTTGTGTGGAC
>NW_013958256.1:2854-3055 GCF_001266775.1 Austrofundulus limnaeus
TACGGAGTAACACGATGGGCTACTTGTTCGATACAAACATAAAATGGCACAACTCACATTTAATTATAGTGTTATTAATAATAATAAATTTATACTTGTGAATATTTGACTCCCTGATTACATCTCAAAGTTTTTCCTCATTGTAATCATAATTCATCATCTGTGGTAGATATGATGAATTATTTTTATTATTATTATTAA
>NW_013958257.1:0-388 GCF_001266775.1 Austrofundulus limnaeus
TTATTGGGGTTAAAAAATAGCGTTTTTCGTCGAATTAAGTAGCTCCGTGGTGAACAAAGACTTGTGCTGTAGAGAAAGGGGGGCTGCGCAGCACATGCTCGGGGTGTGGCGTCGCCTATGTTGTTAGCGCGAAAAAGTGCTTTGTCATGCCACGAGGTGTCGTAAACCAGCTTAACTCACGATAAGCAGAGTGTTTTTATGCTGAGGTGAAGTAGTGCTGATATATAGAGGGTGAAAAGTGCCACATTTGTGTAGAGAATATTAAATTTGAGGATTAGAAATGCAGCTACTGAGTAAAAAGCAGTGTAGTGTGACAATAAAGGAGTCTTTCAGTGTTGAAATAGAAGTTTAAATGTGTCTGGCTAGTTTTTGAAGGAGAAAAAACATA
>NW_013958257.1:2842-3148 GCF_001266775.1 Austrofundulus limnaeus
GTATTTCCTAAACAAAGTTCTGGCTACAGATAAACCACAACAGCTGACGTCTGAAGGCCAGCTGGAGAAAACTGAGATATCAGTGGAACACAGCGTTCCAGTTACTGATAAGGAGACTGCTTCAGAATCAGAACTAGAATCAGAGAGAGAGGAGTTACTTCAAGCTGCAGAACCTGAAGAACAACTGGATTCATCAGCATCAGAAACAGAGGATCTCTTGGACTCTGAGACCCCAACAGGACAGCAAGTGGAATGCCCTCTCCTGGATTCTACTAACATGAAAGAACCTGATGAGATTAATATCAA
>NW_013958257.1:4148-4623 GCF_001266775.1 Austrofundulus limnaeus
GCATTTTAGTAATAATCACCTGGTACATATTCTAAAGATTGATTATTGATTTGTTGGTATCTCGTGAGTAAAGGCCTTATTCATTTTACTGTCCACGTCATTTAGCCCCTTCCTACAACATTTAACTAGATGATAGTGTGGTATATTTTCATGTACTACTGCCCCTTTAAGACGGGAGCGCGCTTTCGAGCGGACACGCGCCCCTTTGTTAGAGTCCATTTTACCATCACGCTGTACGGACCTATTCCAGATGTCTCGTCAATAAACATGTCCAGAAGCTGAAAATATCGTCTTTTCGTCATTCAAGAGTTAGCAGAAGAGGTATTTAACACCCAGCAGCTTACAGGCAAGACGTCCTCTGATTTTCCAGCGAACCAGCTGAAGAAGCAGCAAGCAGGCAGCACCAGCCGAGAGCAACACTAGACGAGGGGAGACGAAGAGGGTCCAGCAACCGACAAAGCCCAGCAGAACCGAA
>NW_013958258.1:0-688 GCF_001266775.1 Austrofundulus limnaeus
GTCCTAATTCAACTCAGAGAAAAGATTTTTGAGAAATACAAGTCATGGGATGAAAATGAAAGGATTTCCAAAACCTTACACGTCCTCAGGAGGTCTGTTAGAGCATCTTTAATAAAAGAAAGACATCCTCGCAGTGCAATCATTTATTTTGTTAATGTTTATTTAAAACCCACTAGCTAAAAAAAAGAGACGCAACAAACTGAAATACCTTAATATTAGAATTATTTTTTATTTTTTTATACAGATTGATAGTTAATTTAAGTTGTTCCTGTCAAAGGAAATCAAAAGAAACAAAGGAATGTGCGGCCTACCTCCCTCCACTGATCAGATGAGAGTCTGTGAGAACAAAGCGACAAACGTCACCCTCGTGGCCCGAGTAGATTTCAAACGGGCTACGCTGAAGCCTCTTGGACTCGTGGTGCAGATGATACGCTCCAATCTGAGCAGCCTGGCTCAAATACAGCACATCCACATCCAGCTGCAACCACGGTAACAACCTGAATAATAAACCAGGGAAATGAAATGTTGGGGTTTTTGTAATAATGCTTTGTGTTAACTGTGCCAAGTTTGTTAGGAAAATGCATTTGAACATGTAGGCTGGAATTTGACAAATCTTCTCTGTCGATGACAATAGGAATAAAATATAACAACAACAACAACAACAACAACAACAACAACAACAACAACA
>NW_013958258.1:1688-2169 GCF_001266775.1 Austrofundulus limnaeus
TGTGTGTGTGTGTGTGTGTGTGTGTGTGTGTGTGTGTGTGACTTTTTTTTTTACAAGCACAGCCTTTCAGCTTGTTTAGCCCCTAAAACCTCCAAGGTTGTGTCACGGTCAAATGATTACCAAAAGTTGATTGACCTTCTGACATTTCGCTGGGCGCTTAACCGTTTAGCATCAGTAGCAGTAATTTGTGCTCATTCACATCACGAGGGTCCTCAAGCCTTCAGAAACGAGCGACATGGCTGCAGCCCTTTGATCAGCTGAGCACAACTGCACATAATTGAAATATGCAGATCAATTTGCTTTCTTTCTTTCCTTCCTTCTTTGCCATTTTCTTTTCTTTTCTTTTTGTTTTGTATAAAAGATGTCTGCCCCTTGTTCAAAGGGCATGTCCCAAACACTGGGCCATCAAAAAAAGAAAAAAGAAAAAAAAATATGGTTGGCTTTCCAGTTGGTCTGTCATAGCTAAAGGGACATGAAGAGG
>NW_013958259.1:0-1168 GCF_001266775.1 Austrofundulus limnaeus
ACCAACAACAGAATGACACGCGTTAGCATTAGCCGCTAACTCGTGTCATTCTTTAAAATCTTTACATTTCTTTTTAAAATTGAGAGTTTGATAAAGTTTATAACAACTTAAATTTGTCAAGCGTTCACCAGATTAACTAAAGTAAATGTTAATCCATTTTGAGGATTTACAACAGGCAGTACATTTCCTAAACACTGTTTGCTATGTTACATTTGCTAACATGCTAATTCTGCTAACATGCTACTACTAATACTTATTTTTTCTCTTTACTCCATTGTTTCAACACAAGAAATTCATTTTGGAATTACTGATATGGGAACAATGGCTAAGTTTATACGATAACTTCATAAATAAAAGCATATTCAACACATTTTAAAACTAAGATTACCTTTTCTTTCTTCCTGAAGATGTGCTAGTTATGTACTTACACCTCAGAGGACCAAGTATTTCCATCCAGGGCTTTACTTATCACATATCAGCAAGCTCATACCAGTCATATCGTGTCAAGCTTCCTCCAGTGTAATGTCTTTATCAATAAGCAGGCCAAAGATAAAATGGCTCACTGTTTGTTGTGACTTTTCTACCTTTGAGGACAGAGATGTGTTGTGGCATCTCTCCGATGTCCAGGTTGTCAGAGTCCCTCAGCTCCACCTTGTCATAGCCGTACCAACCCAGTAGCTCGTTCATGGTGTTCTCTGCAAAACTCTACAACACAAACAAAAGACAGAAAGGACTTACAATTAAAATATTTATACAGAAACAGAGGGATCCGATTTGTAAGCACCTTCCAAATATTATAAAACTGTGAGTTGTCCTTGCTTGCTAAAATTGTCTACATGCTGAATTTGAAATAGAAGCTGAACGCTATACTAGCTTTAGCTGAATGACAATAGACTACATGCTAACTGAATGTTATCTACTTTACGCTAGCTGAATGCTACTTATTATAGGCTAACTGAATATATATATGCTATGTAGCTGAATGCTATAGCCTACATGCTAGCTGAATGCTACTTATTATAGGCTAACTGAATATATATATGCTATGTAGCTGAATGCTATAGCCTACATGCTAGCTGAATGCTACTTATTATAGGCTAACTGAATATATATATGCTATGTAGCTGAATGCTATAGCCTACATGCTAGCTGAATGCTAAAAGAAAAA
>NW_013958260.1:0-746 GCF_001266775.1 Austrofundulus limnaeus
AATAAATAAATAAATAAATAAATAAATAAATAAATAAATAAATAAATAAATAAATAAATAAACAAATGGAGCCCACTCACCTTTGCCGATGCAGTTTTAGCGCAGTGATTGAGATCCAGAGAGCTGCTCTGCATCTCGGCGCATGCACCGTGCTTCCCGGTGGGAGCGCACCAGGCTGCGGTGAGACAGGCGAAGAGAAGAGCCGCAGAGCGGACATCCATGCTGCTGCTGTCAGAGTCAGGATATAAGTCCGCTGCTCGTGCCTTTGGGAGGTGGATGCTTTGAATGCGGTTTGCACTGATGGATTTGGTTTAAATAGCTGGTTTTTAAGTGTCCCTGGCCCACGTAGTTCCTGCGTGACGTGTCAGGGTTTTCCTTTTCTCAGGTGAGTTCATTGCGAGTGCAAATAAACCCTCACGTTCCTCACAAACAAGAAAACATTGAACGAGTTGTGTGAGGAATACATGAAGGGGATTCACTTCATCTGGATATGACACATCAAAGCACTGAGCGGCTTTGTTTGTCCATCCTAATAAACTTTAACCCACATTTATGAGGCTTTTTTTACATTAGGTCGGTGATCGTTTGGATGTGACATTAAATAATTTATTTGCTTGAATAATAGAATAGAAAGGTTAAAAGTAATAGCTAAATGCACTTTTGTTAGCAAACTCTTCAAAGGTTTCATTTAACTCCAGTCCCAAGTTGGCTACTTTTACTCCAAACAGGCGTGGGAGCAATAAGGC
>NW_013958260.1:1746-2168 GCF_001266775.1 Austrofundulus limnaeus
GTTCATCCCTTCATGTTTCCCTCATCCCTTCATCCCTTCACCCTTCCCTCATCCCTTCGTCCCTTCATCTTTCCCTCATCCCTTCACCTTTCCCTCATCCCTTCACCTTTCCCTCATCCCTTCACCTTTCCCTCATCCGTTCATCCCTTCATGTTTCCCTCATCCCTTCAACTTTCCCTCATCCCTTCATCCCTTCACCTTTCCCTCATCCCTTCATCTTTCCCTCATCCCTTCATGCCTTCACCTTTCCCTCATCCCTTCACCTTTCCCTCATCCCTTCATCCCTTCACCTTTCCCTCATCCCTTCACCTTTCCCTCATCCCTTCATCCCTTCACCTTTCCCTCATCCCTTCATTCCTTCACCTTTCCCTCATCCCTTCACCTTTCCCTCATCCCTTCACCTTTCCCTCATCCCTTCACCT
>NW_013958261.1:0-342 GCF_001266775.1 Austrofundulus limnaeus
TTGCAAAGCAAAGCCGTGTGAGATTCCGTCAAGGGGTGGAATCAGAGCAGCATTGTTTTCAAAGATGGCTTGATGAAAAATGTTGCACTTACCAGTGAGAGGTTGAAGCTTTTCAGGTCAGAGTATGTTATGTACAGAGCAAAGGAACCCAGGTTTATTTCAATCCATTCTGAATCAGTGTTAATTCCCACCCTGCAAACTGAGCATTGTGTGTGGATTTTAGAATATGCACAACTTTGCAACAGGCTTGTTTTCAGTGAGTAAACTGTCAGAGGCTCATTCTTCATCTTAGTGCTTTTTCATCAAGATCTTGTTTGATATTTACGTTCACATTTAAAAGGT
>NW_013958261.1:1342-1733 GCF_001266775.1 Austrofundulus limnaeus
CACGTACTTGGGAATGCCTGTTGGAATGACTCTATGCTTGCTCTCACAGTCAGTGAAAGATCCAGTGTCAGGAACTGCAAACTTGTCTGAAGTCCAGTGAGTCTTAAAAGAGGAAAGAAGCAATTATTGAATTACCTGGAGCCAGATTTCAATATCACACAAAGCAACAAACTTCCATATTTGCTGTTGAGAAATGTCTCTTACATAGCTTCGTAGGATGCACAGCTGATGTTACTTGGGATCACGCTCAAGCTATCAGGTTGGACACTTGCTATCACAGGTACAAGATAGACCTGGAACCACTGGCTAAATTCTTCTGGTTGAAAGGTCTCAAATGTGGGCGCAAGGGCGGTCAAGGTTACGTTCAAGATGGTGTCTCGTACAGCGCTAT
>NW_013958261.1:3894-4167 GCF_001266775.1 Austrofundulus limnaeus
TGTTCATGATACGATCTCTCACAACAGGTTGGAATGTTGGATCCTGTCAAATTATGAGCCGGGCAGAATAAGATACCACACAAGTTTTGTTGCAATTCCATTGTATTAAAGAATGTCTAAAAACCTTGACTAGATAAAAGGTTGTGAATAAGTTTCCGAGTTATTGTGCAGGCCATTATATAGCTGTCTGAAAACTAGGAATATTGAGTTTTAAGGCCAAGACGCACATCCTTGCTGCTCTCCAAAAACGTAGCATACCTGTTGATTTAGCTG
>NW_013958262.1:0-338 GCF_001266775.1 Austrofundulus limnaeus
GAGGAAACTGTCCTTGGCTGTCTGACCAACAGGGGTCTCTTGATTCCAACTTTGATCCAGAGAAACTAAAACAGGTGATGATGACTGATGGAACAAAGATGTGTTACCTTGTTGAGTATCGGATATCCTGAGGGAGCACATTCGTGAGAACGGAAGCCTGGTTAAGAACAGTGGGGTGGTGGATACCAGAGCTGAATGCAGGCTTACAACAGCTCGATTTACAATCTGAACAATATAGAGTACAGCATACCAGCTATCCCGGGTTTTAATATAATACCCTAATTATACCCTATAACCCTATTATATAGGGTTATTATAGGGTTATAATATTTATATTT
>NW_013958262.1:1338-2167 GCF_001266775.1 Austrofundulus limnaeus
CATGACACATTGTGTATATCATGAAACATTGTGTATGTCATGACACATTGTGTATGTCATGGAACATTGTGTATGTCATGGAACATTGTGTATGTCATGACACATTGTGTATGTCATGAAATATTGTGTATGTCATGACACATTGTGTATGGCATGACACATTGTGTATGACATGACACATTGTGTATGTCATGAAATATTGTGTATGTCATGGAACATTGTGTGTGTCATGAAATATTGTGTATGTCATGACACATTGTGTATGCCATGACACATTGTGTATGTCATGACACATTGTGTATATCATGACACATTGTGTATATCATGACACATTGTGTATGTCATGACACATTGTGTATGCCATGACACATTGTGTATGTCATGACACATTGTGTATATCATGACACATTGTGTATATCATGACACATTGTGTATGTCATGACATTGTGTATATCATGAAACATTGTGTATCTCATGGAACATTGTTTATGCCATGACACATTGTGTATGTCATGAAATATTGTGTATGTCATGACACATTGTGTATGGCATGACACATTGTGTATGACATGACACATTGTGTATGTCATGAAATATTGTGTATGTCATGGAACATTGTGTGTGTCATGAAATATTGTGTATGTCATGACACATTGTGTATGCCATGACACATTGTGTATGTCATGACACATTGTGTATATCATGAAACATTGTGTATGTCATGACACATTGTGTATGTCATGAAACATTGTGTATGTCATGACACATTGTGTATGTCATGGAACATTGTGTATGTCATGACACATTGTGTATGTCATGACACATTGTG
>NW_013958263.1:0-1166 GCF_001266775.1 Austrofundulus limnaeus
TGTGTGTGTGTGTGTGTGTGTGTGTGTGTGTGTGTGTGTGTGTGTGTGTGTGTGTGTGAGATTCCAGTGAATAATCAAAAGTCATCTTCTGAGGTAAGAAAAGATTGAGTAAGAAACTTCAGCTCCATAAGATGAAAGTATGTGGTATATGGAATGTTGAAGAGCTTGTTGGACCAATTTGTCTTGATCTCCCTTCAGTGTGTAGAAAATGGCGCCCAGCTAAGACTTGTGCTCTCTGTGCTGTTATTATCCTCCCTAAAAGCCAGGAGAGAAGCTCTGAGAGTGCCCTGCTCAGGCTAGTTTCATCTCTTACTGCATTGATACGAACACATGGCCTTTTTTCACACTTTTCCTTGGAGGAATGAGACTTCTGTGACACATATAGACACATTTACACCGCAGCTGTTGCTGCCTGCAACAACAGAAAGAAATCTGTCAACAGAAAGTCTTGTTTTAAAGAACATTACGCTGACTGACTGCTGAAAATCTATTGAAATAAATGTTGGAACTAAATGTTCGGTTAAGGATGTTCAAATCTAGATTTTTGTTTGTTCCCTCCACAGTTTTAGATTTGATGAATGCTTTAGGGTTCCCACATCTGCTTATAGGTTATTAAAATGTTATGATTTTAACATAAAAAAATCACCAGAACAAGTCCATTAGAATAATTAAAATTCTGTAGACCTCTTTTTTCTTTTTCCAAATAAAAATGATTCATTTTGTTCATTTATTTTAGGATAAAGAGGTAAACAAACTAACTAAACAGAAAAACTGGGACAGTTGAGGTTTATTTTTTTCACCATGTCAGCGTAGTTTGGACATTCATCTCAGACTGAAGGATTTGTTTTTAAATGTAAGTTTAACAACTAAGCTGATGAAATTTATGCTGCAATTAGATGTTAAATAAAATGCAAGTACTGCTGTGGAGCTAAACCTAAATTATTGATATTTTTATTTATGTACATGTGACAGTTTAATTGTGATGTTAATCCTCCAAGTTGTTTTGTGATTGCAGTTTTGTTGCTGTGTTTAATTTTTGTGTTGCAAACTGCTGAGAAAATATGTTTTTCCTGCATGAGTGTTCTGAAGAGATTAGCTTTATGCTAGTAGTTTTCTAGTGGTTTAGACCAGAGATTCTTAACCTATGGGCCACCATGAGCGCCACC
>NW_013958264.1:0-659 GCF_001266775.1 Austrofundulus limnaeus
TGTGTGTGTGTGTGTGTGTGTGTGTGTGTGTGTGTGTGTGTTTCTGGTCTATCTGCTGTTTTCAGGTGTGTCTAATGTAATGACTGTGTAACCACCATTAAAAATAGTTCATTAAAATTTTAATACCTTTCCCTTCTTTAATTTAATTTTGTCACTCGGTGGGTAAAGATAAGCAGAAGCAGTTTTTTTTATTATTAAAGCATAAAATCCTCTGATGCCAAACAAACAACTCGTTCTGAACAGTTTAAGTTTTTCTAATTCCAGCTAAAAGCTCCCAGCTGACACATTTCCACCTCATTACCTGAGCGTCTCCTGTCCCACGACCAGCGAACGCACCGTGGTTCCAGCAGCCTCCTGATTGTTTCCATTAGGCACAGCGGGCTCTTGTTGCCATGGCTACGACTGACTAAAGCCCACCGTTCGTTACTCGTTCCTTTAACGACATTAGAGTCAAAGCACAGGTGTTGTTAAAGGCTGTCTCATGGACCTGACCAACGAAACCAGAGCTGCTTCCAGGAACTCTGCTGAAGAAAAGACTTTAAGGTGTGAAAACAGACTCACAACATCTGCTGAAAGAAGGTTTGGCTTCATGAGATATAAAATGTAAACTTTATTATATCAAGTCAAGTTATCCATCCTTAAATCATATATATATATAT
>NW_013958264.1:1659-2165 GCF_001266775.1 Austrofundulus limnaeus
GGACACAGCTGAAACACTGGACACAGCTGAAACTCACACTGGACACAGCTGAAACACACACTGGACACAGCTGAAGCTCACACTGGACACAGCTGAAACTCACACTGGACACAGCTGAAGCTCACACTGGACACAGCTGAAGCTCACACTGGACACAGCAGAAACTCACACTGGACACAGCTGAAACTCACACTGGACACAGCTGAAACACTGGACACAGCAGAAACTCACACTGGACACAGCTGAAGCTCACACTGGATACAGCTGAAACTCACACTGGACACAGCTGAAACTCACACTGGACACAGCTGAAACTCACACTGGACACAGCTGAAGAACTGAAGCTTCGGCTGCTTGTGGCTGAAGGAGGCCTGGTTCAGAACGTGTGCCTCTCTGCTGCTCAGTCTTTGTTCCTGATGATGCTGCTGCAGCTCCCCTCCATCTGTGTGTGTGTGTGTGTGTGTGTGTGTGTGTGTGTGTGTGTGTGTGTGTGTGTGTGTGTGTGT
>NW_013958265.1:0-336 GCF_001266775.1 Austrofundulus limnaeus
ATCTAGATGTTCTTGCCAGCTGTCTGCAAACACAACCAAATCATCAAGATAAACAGCACAACCTTCCAAATCACGCACAACTAAATTCATCAAACGTTGAAATGTTGCTGGTGCATTTTTCAAACCAAAAGGCATCACTTGATAAGAGTACAAACCATCCGAAGTTATAAAAGACGCAATCTGCTTTGCCCTTTCTGTTAACGGTACCTGCCAATATCCTTTTAGTAAGTCCAATTTTGTCACAAAGCTCGCCCCCCCCACTAGATCCACGCAATCCTCCATTCGTGGAAGAGGAAAGGAGTCAGGTTTTGTGAGTGCGTTTACTTTACGAAAATC
>NW_013958265.1:1336-1888 GCF_001266775.1 Austrofundulus limnaeus
GCATGTGTGTGTGTGTGTGTGTGTGTGTGTAATTATATATGGCATTCAACAATACATGTATCTGTATCAAACCATTCAATACTGTGCTTTTGGTTCAATATGCAGTATGTATATCAACAATACAGATTTTTACTTTTATTTTATGAACTTGTGTTGTCCTCTGGTTGTGTGTAAGAATACCATGTTGCTGCTCATAGCACTTTTCAAGATGGTGGCTCCAATTCTTGTCTTACCAGAATAGGATTTTGCAGGCTCAAGTCATGTCAATGTTTTTCTTTCTGTGATTTTTCCTTTGAGATGAAAAGACTCTTTTTGTTCAGCTCCACGATGGTGGTGTGTAACGTGTCCCAGAACACCAGCCAACTGGCTCATCTTGACAAGAACATCACAGGAAACATTAACTCCGCCCACCAGATGACCTTGGTAGCCCACAACTCTGCCTCCCTCGCTGTCAATATGGTACTGAAAACTCACCTAATGCTCAGGTATCATTCCATTTACACACACATTTAACCTGTGTGTGTGTGTGCACGTGCGTGCGTGCGTGCGTGC
>NW_013958265.1:2888-3165 GCF_001266775.1 Austrofundulus limnaeus
GTTGTACTCAAGGCAGAAAATGCCTGCTGTGCTTTACCTGTTAGAACAGACTGCAATAACAGTAAACGAGTAGAATCTGACTAACCGCGAGTTTCTGCTAGACGCTCAAATAAAGAGAAAAAAATTTCAGGATCTTTATCATTGAACTTTGGAACCAATCTCAAGTCAGCAAAATCATCTGACCTTGTTCCATGATGCAAACCTAGAGAATACTGCTTATCAGCTTCTAGTTTACCCTCTCCAATAAGCTGAAGTTTATGCTTCTCCAGCTCAAGTT
>NW_013958266.1:0-852 GCF_001266775.1 Austrofundulus limnaeus
GTTTAATTATTATTATTACTATTTTTAGATTGGAGCCATTTGAAGTTGTGATCTTGGTCCCATTCAGACAACCTCAGTCCAGTTAGACTTAAACTCCAACTGATTTCAATCAAAGAGTTTATTTACAACAGGCAGGATAGTTAATTGTTCAAATCTTTTCCACCGAACCCTGCTTCAAAACGTCCCAACTTTACTGATCTTCAATCTGTCAAAGTTACAAACAATCCTGATAATCAGGACGGGGAAAAAAAAACACTCTTAAAGCTGCATGCTGTAAGAAAACAAGCAAGTGTATGCACACAGTAACATGGGACTGTGCAGAAATCTTAAAAGGGTCTAGGCTGACATTTGCATACTATACAACACATGTCCTGTAACCATGGCAGTGAGCTTATGGGGAGATTTTGGCAGCACTCTAAAAACCTCCACCAAACAATAGATCTGCCTGGTCTGAGGAGGCATTGCTCATATTAAACAGTGCCTCTTCACTCAAGCTGCTGCTGCTGTGAATGAGATAATCCTCTTTATGGTAATAACTCAAAGCTCTCAGAGCGACATGGTCAGACAGCAAACAGACGTAAGCTGTGCTCTAACACAGACAAATAAATTACTGCACTTTAACTAAAAATACGTTTGAACAGATTACGTAGCGTCAGCCTGATATTTAGATTAACATTTATTACTTTGGGACAAGAGAATATCTGACAGAAATCTCAGAGGCTCTGTTGAGAGAAGCTGAGTTTAAACAGTAAGAACCAGTAGAGACCTCTGGCTCCATCTCCTGGTCACCCCTGGACCATTAAAAAAATATATTTTACAAGTGGTTACAAGTAGGAGGAAAGGCTACAAGGG
>NW_013958266.1:1852-2165 GCF_001266775.1 Austrofundulus limnaeus
TGATGTTAGCAGCATCATAGCTAACATGGGAAAATGATGTTAGCAGCATCATAGCTAACATGGGAAAATGATGTTAGCAGCATCATAGCTAACATGGGAAAATGATGTTAGCAGCATCATAGCCAACATGGGAAAATGGTCAAAACAGTAAACTTTCATCACAGTGCTGGCTGTTCCAACTTCTGACTCACTGCAGGGGTGTGTCTCTGAGCGAGGGGCTTTTATACCTGAACGCAGGAGCTGTGATGTAAGCATTGACAGTTTAACCATTAGAAAAATTCAACTAGTAGCCACTGTTTGACCCATACAGGGC
>NW_013958267.1:0-666 GCF_001266775.1 Austrofundulus limnaeus
TATGTTTCTAAAATCTGCTCACATTAAACATTCTGAATTGAGCTGATGTCTCAAGGCCCTGTCCCACTATTTTAGACAACTTATGAAATTTGTTAAAATTACTAATAAAAGTTGTGAGCAGTACAGTATGTACTTGCCTAAAAGAGGCTTCCAGTTAATTTTTTAATCCCATTTTAGAGGTCGAGTTCATTAAAAAGTTCATAAGTTGGCACGAGTTGTCTAAAACCTTATAATGTGACAGGACCTTCAGAACAACTGGCTGTTTAGCATAAAACCTTCATGCCTACTATTAGAACTGACCGCCTGTCTTCTAAGCCCAGGGTTTGTATTTATTGTGGTCTTTAGAAAAGAGGAAACCAGACATGAACACTTTCTAATCTTGTAAACTAAATAAAAGTAGGTCTCAGCAGGACATCTTGAGTACTCTACCTGTTGGATGCTCTGCACAGCAGAGCTCGTCTCCGTCTCTTCTCCGACAACAACAGTTCTGAATTCACACAAGGACTGCTGCCTCGAATCAGTGAAATCAACATAATCATCGGACTCCGACAGCTCCGGCTCCACGGGGACCCTCTGCTTCTTCCTAGGCTGCCGGGACGTTCGGACGGGCCGCTCCTGAGACGCGCCGTCTTTCTCCAGGGACAAGGTGGGCTGTGGAAACAGGCC
>NW_013958267.1:1666-2165 GCF_001266775.1 Austrofundulus limnaeus
TGTCACAACAATGACTCCTCACTCCTGAAACATTACAGAAGCAACATATTTACAATAAAAAGAAATTAACCAGAAAGACATTTCAAGAGACCGTGAAAGGAAGTGGTTTTTATGTGTCTAAATATTAACCAGCATGTTACAGATTAGATTATCCACACATGAATGCTGGATTCCAATTACACTTTGAAATCAGAAAACCAGCAGGCTTTGCTTTCCACTGATAATAATAGCTATACACGATGAAAATCACTGTATTTTCTGCATCTCTGTATAAAACATACAGCAGTAGTGTGTTTACTAGGAGGCGTTGTACAGTACATGTGCATAAATCAAAGAAAAATAGATGAAAACTGCAGCTAATCCTGTTGTCAAACAGTGCTGTCAGGATGGTTTTCTGACTGAGTTGGAACTTCAGTTTTGGGATGGTGTTGTTCCAGTTCTACTTTCATTCTGGGAACATTTTACAGAGCTCTACAGACGCCACGCACCGGTGTGGATG
>NW_013958268.1:0-563 GCF_001266775.1 Austrofundulus limnaeus
TCATATTGTTCAGGACGAAGATGATAGAGCGTCAGATCTGCAACGTGGATCGTGACCCCTCGAGGGACTTGGATCCAGACTGTTTTGTCAGGCAGGTCTATAGTTTCGCTAGTCTCATGTTGTCCATAGACGATCAAAGCGGTTTTTTGAGGCGTGTTTACTAACCACCGTAAACCAACTGTTTCAGCTTGCGAGGCTAACTTTTGGCGACGCGGAGTTATCGTCGCTGAACATTTTGAATTTTTCATCAAAGGTGTGAGTCCGCAGATACCGGCAGCGTTATCCCACACAAAAGGTTTGCTTGGGCACAGATAATGTATCTCATGGGTGAGAGTACACATCTGGAGATTTGGACGCAAATAGAGAGTGGGATTGCTATCGTGATAAGCAGCCACAGCTGGAGTATTGAACTTAACGTGATTCTCGTTATTCCAATTTCCGACATTTACAACGTCTTTGAGTCTGTATATGTCGTCTACGTGTATGATTGGCATTACTTTTTCGTTAGTAGCGGAACCTACGATGTCGTTTACCATGTCTAGAGAGACGAGATAGGGTGGAAT
>NW_013958268.1:1563-2165 GCF_001266775.1 Austrofundulus limnaeus
TGCTGATAACCAGGCCGCACACCTGTTTCACTGTCGTGATCAGTTAAAGTGTTCTGCCTGTATCATAAACACTTCTGTTTGGGTGTCTGATGAGACAGGTTCTGAAACATCACTTGCTGTGTCAGAAAAATCCTCTACAGTGTGACTGTCCTCTGCAGAATTACTGTCTGAGGTATCTGTGTCTACAGTCTCATAAGTATCTGAACCCTCTGAGTTGTGTCTTTGAAACATGAATGAGCCTCTGTGTTTCTGTTTTTGAACACAACTTGTTTAATGACCGAAATATTTACTGACAGCAGGATTTAGATTTCTGTGAAATAGCCACTTAAAATCAAAATCTTCTTCCATGTGCAGTTCATTTCTAGAGCCAAAAAATTTTTTCAGCAGTCTATAATAAAACTGGTCTGGATGTTCTTGCAGTTTTTGTTTTATTTTAATAGCTGCATTCCACCTGCAAACATTCTCGTTAGAGAATTCATCTTCCAGTGCTTGGCACATGAGACTGTAGTCTTTCTTCACACGTGCAGTTTGACGTTTCATGAAGTCTTGTACGACTTTTGTAGAAGTACGCCTGATTAAGTACAACTTATGGTCGGTCGACA
>NW_013958269.1:0-487 GCF_001266775.1 Austrofundulus limnaeus
GAATTCACAGCGTTCATTGCCAGAATTGTATCGTCAGCATTCGTGCATGTGCATGTGCGCATGGGTGCATTGGTGGTTTTCCTTACCTATGTCCAATTGTGTGTTTTACAGCTTCCTGGGCTCCAACACACCTGATATGAATGAATGTGCGATTAGCAGTTTTTAGCTAAATTAGAAGAGGAAATTCAATGTGGTATGTTGGTGCAGGGAAACATGAATGCATGATGTGGCCTTTTGGCATCCGTGCTTTGACGAGGCTTGTCTAAGACATGTTTTTTCTGTGTGTTTTTGAAGGGGACAAAACACACTGGGCTGACTCACTCCCCGTCGGGGAATCGAACCCCGGTCTCCCGCGTGACAGGCGGGGTTACTCTCCACTATACTAACGAGGAGATGTCAAAGAGAATTGGTCCCTCCCCTTTTCTTGCATCACAGTTTTCAGCACGTATCTTACATCTTGCCTGCCTCAACACAACAACTTAAATAC
>NW_013958269.1:1487-2165 GCF_001266775.1 Austrofundulus limnaeus
TCTCTATTGTGTTTGGGTTTTGCAATTTATTTCAAGGATGTCAGCAACAGAAAACTTGTCCATCCGGCCTTACGCGTTGCAGCCAGAGTCTGACCAAAAACCAGAAGGAGAATTAAGATAAGCTTCTCTTGCTCATCTAGCTTATTGCAAACTTAAGTAGTAGTGTGTTGAAGTCTTGTGGTAATGTGAATGAGGCCTTTTAGTAAGCAAAAGTTGCTTGATGCGTGTTTCACTGTACTTTCCCCAACGATTAATTGTGTTTCCAGAATTCACAGCGTTCATTGCCAGAATTGTATCGTCAGCATACATGCATGTGCATGTGCGCATGGGTGCATTGGTGGTTCAATGGTAGAATTCTCGTTTGCCATATGGGTGACCCGGGTTCGATTCCCGGCCAATGCATAGGACAGCTCAATTTGTCTACTGTTAGCTGCTAAAGATGTGTGCTATGCAGAAAAGCAAATGGCTTTGTGATGCCACCAGCTGGTTTTCCTTACCTATGTCCAATTGTGTGTTTTACAGCTTCCTGGGGTCCAACACACCTGATATGAATGAATGTGTGATTAGCAGTTTTTAGCTAAATTAGAAGAGGAAATTCAATGATTCAATGTGGTATGTTGGTGCAGGGAAACATGAATGCATGATGCTTTCTTTTGGCATCCGTGCTTTGACGAGACT
>NW_013958270.1:0-613 GCF_001266775.1 Austrofundulus limnaeus
GTAAAATTCATTCTGTTTATCACTGATTTGTAATGCATCACACATACTGTTTTATGTTGAGGTTAACTAGGATGTGTGTTGTGTAATTATCTGGTTTTTTTTATTGATTTAGTTGAGGTACAATCTGGTGTGAGTGGCATGTCAACTGAGAGTGTTTTCTCCGTGATGCATTAAAACATGCCTTAATCACACACAACATAATTCTTGTTCACATTAGTAATTAGAACTGTTGTTATGGAGCCCAGCTCTTACATAGGGATCTGATGTGATGCTGGAAACGGAGCTGAGCTCAAGAAGAACGTGTTATAATGTGCTTGCTTCCTGAATTCGGAGCCATTTTCAGAGATAATAAAATGCCTGTAGCTGACCCCAGATGGTTGGTTTATATGTGTTTCTTGCTTACGCATAACATTCAAGTCTTAACTCTGTATTTGTTCCCTTGTCCTCTACACATGTTGGAGTAACTGAACATGTTATTTTTTTAACCCTTAAAATAAATAAATAAAAAACAAGCTCAATTATCTGAGGTAAGAAGATAAACAATTAGTTTCTTTAAGACAAAGACCGTAAAGATAAAATTATGAAAATACATTTTTTTTATAAATTTCATAGC
>NW_013958270.1:1613-2165 GCF_001266775.1 Austrofundulus limnaeus
CAGCACTACAGCAAAAGATGTTGAATAAGGAGCTGCTGGGGACAAAGAGGAAGACCTGACCTTTGTTTCAGTCTTGAACCTGTCATCAGGTCCACCTACGTCCTGCAGAACCTGCAGGTCCAGGTCTCTCTCAGTCCTGAAGACACGTGGATCCATCAGCAGCGGTGCAGAACCTGTGTTTGTTCAGAGAAGCGGGCCTGTCGGCTCTGGCAGGCTGTGTACACCTGTCTAATTGGGGTTGGCGTGTGCTGTGCATACGGAGCCAGGGGCCTCTTCACAGCCATTAGGATGCTGACAGGCTTGGCTCTCAGTTCCAGCGCTGCTCCTCTCACACAGCAGTTCTGCTAAGGAGGGGAGGCGGCTGCAGTTCCACCAAGATCACATTAGACCCTAACATCAGGGAACTCCATTTGATGATTCTTCCTTTAGTTCACTTTTAATCCAAAGGTTTGACAGAAATCCAGCAGCAGAGAAACTCAATTCAATTCAATTCAGTTATTGTGTTTATTTCATTCATTCATAAATCAATAAAAGTAATCTACATATAAAAAC
>NW_013958271.1:0-1165 GCF_001266775.1 Austrofundulus limnaeus
CCCTTATCTTTTATTAATGAAAACTTTCTTCATAGAATTTTTACGATCATACGAGCATCTGACTGTGACACTTCATTTAGCTTTAATTTTAATTGCTTGATGGACCACAGAATATTGATTTCTTCTCCTTTTTCACCATGGGGAAGCTTTTAACATTCCTCTATGGCGGGGGAGGGGGATAACTTCCTTATCTTATCTTGCAGTTTTACGTGGAGCTGTAAAGGGGTTGCTATAGAAAATGACTGAGAAACAAATCAAGTTAAGTGCTGCAAATTCTACCTGACTTGAATTTAAATCCACTTGTGCGGCCCATGGAACAGTGATGGGTCCAGCTCTTCAGTCTTTAGCTCATTGTGTCAGGAGTGTGTGGATGTATCAGCTTTTAGGTCCACACTGTTATCACTTCATGAATGATAGGGTATGTGATAGTGCTCTGCTTGCATCAGTGTGACCTTGTAGGTTTCCCAGTATTTGAATGTGTTGGATGGTGTTTGATCATTTGCAAACTTTTACACCTCGCAAATTCACCTCACCTGATGAACTGATTCAAATATCAGCAGTCATTTGTTTGAAGTGTAACTATTAAACACGACTAAGAATCAAGATGCTTTGAATTTAGCAACTTTTCTCAAATTTCCTGCATGTTTTAAGCAGCAGTGTATAAAGTACTTAAAATAAATAACTAAATAAAAGTAAAAATACCTTAGCAAAGGATGACTGGTAAAAATTAATATCAGTGATTACAAAAAGTACCTCAGTAATAGACATAAATGGCTCACGGTAATCGGTAAAGTAAAAGTACTTTTACACAGACTAAAACAATAAAGTGTTGAATTTACTTAATCAAACTGGTCACACTAAACCCAGTTGAGTAAAGTCATCAATTTAAATTGCTTTACATTTGCCCATCTTGGCTTAGTGGACCCAGTTAACATAACTTGGTTTGAAGTATTGTTTATACTCTGTTTTTACTATTTTGTTGTTCTCTCTGTGCAGCACTTTGGTGCAGTTTTATACCTGTTTTTAATGTGCTATATAAATAAATTTGACGTAACATGACATGACTTGGTTAAGTAAATTCAACAATTTGTTTTAGAGTGCATAGAAAATCCTTACATGATGAGTTTCAGTTTCATTAAAATTATATTTTTACTTCATGTAACAC
>NW_013958272.1:0-555 GCF_001266775.1 Austrofundulus limnaeus
GAGTATGGGTTGTGTAGGGTACTGTAAATTATACTGCACATGCACTAGCGTAAAAAATGAGAGCTGGGCTGGGGGCGGGGCAAATGACCGGGCCCTTATGCCGAAATAATAAAGCTCATGATTACATCATCTTTACAACACATGCCCGCATTAGCAGGGCTTACAATCTTCAGTACCATGGAGAGCGACTACTCATCTTAAAGTCCATCAAACTGACATCAAGTATGTATAATAACAACTCAAGAAAACGACAAAAGCACTCACTAATAATGATAAAATGACAACTTGAAATGTTCATCATCACGGATAGTGATCGGATTTTGACACAGCAATTTATGAATATATGCGTATTGTCTGCATGTTGTGGAGTTTTGTTCACACCCAGTTTCTTCCAGTGGTGTGAATCTGTTTTGAAGAAACACTGCTTCATTTCTCTGGCTGTTATCAGGTGTTTTGATTACAGCCTGTTGCTTTCTTCTCCTTGCTGGAGGAGAAAAAATTAAAAAAAATTCAATGTTCTTTTTTTATTCAAGATCATCCGTCACAATCATGACC
>NW_013958272.1:1555-2164 GCF_001266775.1 Austrofundulus limnaeus
GAAATGAATAAACTAATAAAAAAATAACATTTTATGATCAGTTACTCAGTTCATCAGCTGCATTTTTATACTAACACCCTTTTTAATACAATTTTGTTGTTGTTTTTTTAATACTGTAGGTTCAGAGATGGCTTAAAGGCTCTTGGTGTTCTGGATGAGCTCCTAAGGTATCCTGTACAACTGAAGAGCCTTTTCACAAAGCCAGAAAAGGGTCTGATGTCAACAGAGGTAGAGAATCTCTTTGATATCAAACGGTCTGAAAGAGGAAGCAATGCATTCCAGCAAGAGAGTCTAACACTGGCTTTCTGGCATGACTATCTTCAGGATGCTGCATGTAAGTTTTGCATTTGGCAAATTGTTTCAACATTAAACATATATCACATATGTAAGTGCATTCAAACTAGCATAGATTTTGTGAAATGACAATCATATTAGACATAATCATAAACCAAGAAGAAACGCAAGCAAAGGCACACACACTCATATCTGAGGACTATTTAGATTGTCTATTAGATTTACCTATAACCCAGTGAGAACTCTTACATGCACAGGGAGAACCTCAGGCCAGCATTTGAACCCTTGAAATTCTTGCTACAAGGCAGCAGTGCT
>NW_013958273.1:0-675 GCF_001266775.1 Austrofundulus limnaeus
CCATCTATAATTTCCCGACCACCTCTCCAACAGCAGAAGCGCATCTGTATTTGCCCCCACTACGTTCGCCCGACCACGACGCGAAGCACGGGGCCCACGGCGGCTCGAGAAACAGACACCCATCTATAATTTCCCGACCACCTCTCCAACAGCAGAAGCGCATCTGTATTTGCCCCCACTATGTTTGCCCGACCACGACGCGAAGCACGGGGCCCACGGCGGCTCGAGAAACAGACACCCATCTATAATTTCCCGACCACATCTCCAACAGCAGAAGCGCATCTGTATTTGCCCCCACTATGTTTGCCCGACCACGACGCGAAGCACGGGGCCCACGGCGGCTCTAACAACAGACGCACGTCTATAGTTTCCCCTACGTTTCCCTATGTTTGCCCGACAACGACGCGAAGCACGGGGCCCACGGCGGCTCTAACAACAGACGCACGTCTATAGTTTCCCCTACGTTTCCCTATGTTTGCCCGACAACGACGCGAAGCACGGGGCCCACGGCGGCTCTAACAACAGACGCCCATCTATAATTTCCCGACAACATCTCCAACAGCAGAAGCGCATCTGTATTTGCCCCCCTACGTTTGCCCGACCACGACGCGAAGCACGGGGCCCACGGCGGTTTGAGCAACAGACGCCCGTCTATAGTTTCCCCAACGTTTCCCT
>NW_013958273.1:1675-2164 GCF_001266775.1 Austrofundulus limnaeus
AAGCATAGGGCCCACGGAAGCTCGAGCAATAGACGCCCATCTAAAATTTCACGAACACGTCTCCAACAGCAGAAGCGCATCTGTATTTGCCCCCCCCACGTTTGCCCGACCACGACGCAAAGCACAGGGCCCACGGAAGCTCGAGCAATAGACGCCCATCTAAAATTTCACGAACACGTCTCCAACAGCAGAAGCGCATCTGTATTTGCCCCACCATGTTTGCCCGACCATGACGCAAATCACAGGGCCCACGGAAGCTCGAGCAATAGACGCCCATCTAAAATTTCACGACCACGTCTCCAACAGCAGAAGCGCATCTGTATTTGCCCCCCTACGTTTGCCCGACCACGACGCGAAGCACAGGGCCCACGGAAGCTCGAGCAATAGACGCCCATCTAAAATTTCACGAACACGTCTCCAACAGCAGAAGCGCATCTGTATCCCCCCCCACGTTTGCCCGACCACGACGCGAAGCACGGGGCCCACTGC
>NW_013958274.1:0-557 GCF_001266775.1 Austrofundulus limnaeus
AGGTTAAAAAACCGAACATTATTGGTGCCCGTGAACCCGTGAACTTCGGCGACTCCCACTGACGGGGGGAGAGGCGTACTGAGGTGTGGCGCCCACCTTATCGTCCTGGGAGACAGCGTTGCTCCAAAGGGCCAGTCGACTCAGCTCTGTCAGTGGTGGTTTACGAATTACACACTGAACAGACATCAGAGATACGAGTAAGTATGAGGTACTCGTCTTGTTTAAGTACGAGAGAAATACGTATTTGTAGGCTATAAATACCGTCGGGTTGAGCGGAAAAGATCGATTTTTGACAGTAAATGCCGGCGAGCTGTGTCAGGAATTGCGGAGTGCTTGTGCAAAGGTTACAATTAGAAAGCAGCGCTGTATATGTGTGTGTCAAAGGTTACAAGTAGAAAGCAGCGCTGTATATGTGTGTATCTGAGTCTGTGTGTGCCTGAGTCTGTGTGTGTGTCTTTGTCTGTGTGTATATGTGTGTGTATATGTGTGTATCTGAGTCTGTGTGTGCCTGAGTCTGTGTGTGTGTCTTTGTCTGTGTGTATATGTGTGTGTATATG
>NW_013958274.1:1557-2164 GCF_001266775.1 Austrofundulus limnaeus
CTCTGACCTGGGACTAAAACCCTCAAGTGACTCTATTTGGGTTTTGTCTGCTGGCGGGCAGACACATCGCAAACCCCTGTCCACCCCTACAACATTGACTCATTGTGACACAGGTAGGACCATTACTGCCTCTGTCATAATGTTCCCTGAATGCCCAATTAATCTTTTGGACAGAGATCTAATGCAGTCTTTAAATCTAGGCATTGTTCCCACCCCTTCAGGAATGCAAGTAATACCACATTAGGATGAGGTGTTTTTGACTACGACAGAACCAACAGTCTATGCGTCCGTACACTTTGATCCGTAGCATCAGACATCACCCACGGTAACCACTGATTTGTTGTTGATGGAAAAAAAACACCCTAACTGACCCACAAGGCGAAGCCCCATTGACTGGCCAACATGTGACTATGGCGTTACTAATCCCTGACCTCGAGGTGGACTTTTTAACATCATTCACAACTTTGCCTATACAGCCTGTGGCCACCGATTTCCTGTACACTGACAGACATTCCTTTTCTGCAGTAACTACTGTTCTACCAAAACTGGGAACACACAGGCCCAAGATTGAAAACTGCTTCCCAGTGTAAAAATTGGCTGCAGGAAC
>NW_013958275.1:0-536 GCF_001266775.1 Austrofundulus limnaeus
TGCATGTGTTGTTGCCTGTTGCCTGTTGCCTGTTGCCTGTTGCTGGTCCTCAGGTGCTGTCTGAGACATGTGTTGTTGCCTGTTGCCTGTTGCTTGTTGCCTGTTGCTGGTCCTCAGGTGCTGTCTGAGACATGTGTTGTTGCCTGTTGCCTGTTGCTTGTTGCCTGTTGCTGGTCCTCAGGTGCTGTCTGACACGTGTGTTGTTGCCTGTTGTTGGTCCTCAGGTGCTGTCTGATGCATGTGTTGTTGCTTGTTGCTTGTTGCCTGTTGCCTGTTGCTGGTCCTCAGGTGCTGTCTGACACGTGTTGTGTTTTGTGTTCCAGGAGGACTCTGCTCTCTGACCATAGACAAAGCTCTTCATGAAGATGAAGGACTGTACAAGTGCCGAGCGGAGAACTCAGCAGGCAGAGCCGAGTGTTCCTGCACGGTTCTGGTTGACGGTAAGAACCGGACTTCTCCTCAGGAGGAACTGAAAGTACAGCAGGTGTTGATCCAGATCCTGAGGACAGGACTGTTCCTCAGGATCTGGATCAACA
>NW_013958275.1:1536-2164 GCF_001266775.1 Austrofundulus limnaeus
TGTGTGTGTGTGTGTGTGTGTGTGTGTGTGTGCCAGCTGTTAACAACCTGAATATCTATGGGGATCAGTCATAGCTAATATCACACCACATTTCAGCTCAGTATAGAAGTATAGTAATTTGTGTGTTTTTAGGATGGCTGTAGCAGCCATCTTAAATTGGGTTGACTTCAAAAGTTAATCAGTTGTACGTGTACATCTACAGAAGTCTGTCTCTCTATTTTACTGACAAAGACACAGAAACAGGCAAAAACATTATCATCTGCCCTTCAGCAGCAGTGCATAAAAATCTCAATCTCAGTTGGTTTTAGTTTCTTGATAAATTGTAGAAGGACAGATAACTTTTCAGAGCCCCATCAAATGTCACCAGAGACAGATGTTTAACTTCTGTTCTCAAACATTCAAAACTAAAGACCTTTTCCTCCGTAGGTTCATCTTTGACTTGACATCACTTTAGCTTCAGTGACATTTAGTCCATCAGACATATGAAGGTGGCTTGTACAATATACTCAGTAAATCTGAGACCTCAGTAAAACATGGCCTACAGGCATAATACTGCTTACTGTCACTTCACCACTTCTGTCCTTTCCAAAGACAGCTTGGTCCACATCAGGAAAAAAAAAGCTTTTTT
>NW_013958276.1:0-678 GCF_001266775.1 Austrofundulus limnaeus
CTGCCACCATTGTTTCCACCTACAGGTCCAACAGCATGCAGCAGTTTCTTGCATTTTAGGTTACCCCCTGTAGTTACTACCACATCACCAGTAAGGATCTTTCCAGTCTGTTTTACAATTTCTTTGCTTTCTTTCTGCACTTGAGGGCCACCTGCTTTACTTAGTGCAGCTGCAACGCCACCAATGTGATCTAAATCTTCATTGGCAGCATTCACCAGGGCATCAGTGGATTGTTTTGTGATATCACCTTCACAAACTATCACCTGAAGCCCATGCTGAAGGCTATATTTGACAATTCCCAAATTCTGTCCGTTCATATGCTGCTGCTCTTCAAGCTGGATGAGACATTTATGAGCCTGAGCAACCTGTAATAGGCTCTGTCTTCCAGAGTGACAATCAAAAAATCTCGCTGCCCCTGCCATGTCAATAGTAACTTTGTCTTGAACAATGGAGTCGAGAAACGGACCCAGTCTATTCCTGACCTCCGTCACTTTGCTGGCTGGACCTTCAAGCACCACAGTGGGCCTAGAGGAATCTGTTAGAGGCCTGAAGGAAACTCCTGCTAAGTCAAAATTATGTGACAGCAATAACTCTGGTAAGAGTTGAACTAACTCTGGAAAAGGGAGAATGACTCTTTCCTCTATGTTTGACTGGTCCAGAATGAACTCGCTAACCGCC
>NW_013958276.1:1678-2162 GCF_001266775.1 Austrofundulus limnaeus
CAGCAGCTTGGTCCATCTTTTTCTGCCTGGGACTCAGTCCTGATCTCACCATAACTCCATCGCTATCGAACTTCAATAAACTTTCGCGTTTTTATCATTGTCTTCTGGTAGACTTTTTGGCTCTTGCCAAATAATTTCAGGCGTTAGTCAGAAAGGAGGCGTGTGTGTGTGTGTGTGGGAGGGGGGGTGTTATGTTAGTTGGGCAGGTGAGAGTGGGACACTAGAAGGTGGATTGAGGTGTTTCATTTCCATGAATCTATCACTGGCTTCCAATGCAATGCGCTTTAAATATGACAAATATTGAAGAAAGAGTTGTATATTATTTATTTTAACTTTGGTTTTACTTGGCCTATCAACGCAATTTAAAAACTGGTGTATAGCTTAAAGTCTATACTTTTTAAACAAACTTAAACAGATTCAGTTCAGGGACTCCTGGGAATTAATCGTCATATTAAACCTTATTGGCTAAATGTCATAATTATTG
>NW_013958277.1:0-878 GCF_001266775.1 Austrofundulus limnaeus
CTGAGTCCAGGTCTCATCTGCTCAGATCTGAGTCCAGGTCTCAAGTCTGAGTCCAGGTCTCATATGGTCTGGTCTGAGTGTAGGTCTCAGATCTGAGTCCAGGTCTCAGGTCTGAATCCAGGTAACAACTGGTCAGGTTTGAGTCCAGGTCTCATCTAGTTAGGTCTGAGTCTAGGTCTCATCCTGTCAGGTCTGTGTCTAGGTCTCATCTGGTCAGGTCTGAGTCCAAGTCACAGGTCTTAGTCCAGGTCTCATCTGGTCAGGTCTGAGTCCAGGTCTTATCTGGTCAGGTCTGAGTGCAGGTCTCAGGTCTGAGTCAAGGTCTTGTCTGAACAGGAATGAGTCCGGGTCTCAGGTCTGAATCCAGGTAACAACTGGTCAGGTTTGAGTCCAGGTCTCATCTGGTTAGGTCTGAGTCTAGGTCTCATCTGGTCAGGTCTCAGTCCAGGTCCAGGTCTCATCTGGTCAGGTCTGAGTCCAGGTCTTATCTGGTCAGGTCTGAGTGCAGGACTCAGGTCTGAGTCAAGGTCTTGTCTGAACAGGAATGAGTCCGGGTCTCAGGTCTGAATCCAGGTAACAACTGGTCAGGTTTGAGTCCAGGTCTCTTCTGGTTAGGTCTGAGTCTAGGTCTCATCTGGTCAGGTCTCAGTCCAGGTCCAGGTCTCATCTGGTCAGGTCTGAGTCCAGGTCTCATCTGATCAGGTCTGAGTGCAGGTCTCAAGTCTGAATCCAGGTAACAACTGGTCAGGTTTGAGTCCAGGTCTCTTCTGGTTAGGTCTGAGTCTAGGTCTCATCTGGTCAGGTCTCAGTCCAGGTCCAGGTCTCATCTGGTCAGGTCTGAGTCCAGGTCTCATGTCTGAGTCCAGGTCTCATCTGGT
>NW_013958277.1:1878-2162 GCF_001266775.1 Austrofundulus limnaeus
GGTCTGAGTGCAGGTCTCAGGTCTGAGTCCAGGTCTCATCTCGTCAGGTCTGTGTCTAGGTCTCATCTGGTCAAAATTGAGTCCAGGTCTCAGGTCTGAGTCCAGGTCTCATCCGGACAGGTCTTTGTCCAGGTCACATCTGGTAAGGTTTGAGTCCTGGTCTGATTTGGTCACGTCTGAGACCAGGTCTCATCTGGTCAGGTCTGAGTGCAGGTCTCAGGTCTGAGTCCAGGTCTCATCTGGTCAGGTCTGAGTCCAGGTCTTATCTGGTCAGGTCTGAGTGC
>NW_013958278.1:0-358 GCF_001266775.1 Austrofundulus limnaeus
AACCGTTCATCCAACCATAAACTGAGCCGTTCATCCAACCACTCATCCAACCGTTCATCCAACCATAAACTGAGCCGTTCATCCAACTGTTCAACCAACCGTTCATCCAACCATAAACTGAGCCGTTCATCCAACCACTCATCCAACCGTTCATCCAACCATAAACTGAGCCGTTCATCCAACCACTCATCCAACCGTTCATCCAACCATAAACTGAGCCGTTCATCCAACTGTTCATCCAACCGTTCATCCGACCATTCACTGAGCTGTTTTTTATCCTCAGTCTTTGACTATCAGATGATACTTGAACAGTGTTGCAGTGTGTGTAACACTGATGAGACTCCTCACAGTGGTGGGG
>NW_013958278.1:1358-2161 GCF_001266775.1 Austrofundulus limnaeus
TGTAGTTACCTACTGACGCTGTAGTTACCTACTGACGCTGTAGTTACCTACTGACGCTGTAGTTACCTACTGACGCTGTAGTTACCTACTACTGACGTTGTAGTTACCTACTACTGACGTTGTAGTTAACTATTGACGTTGTAGTTACCTACTGACGCTGTAGTTACCTACTGACGCTGTAGTTACCTACTGACGCTGTAGTTACCTACTGACGCTGTAGTTACCTACTACTGACATTGTAGTTACCTACTACTGACGTTGTAGTTACTACTGACGTTGTAGTTAACTATTGACGTTGTAGTTACCTACTGACGCTGTAGTTACCTACTGACGCTGTAGTTACCTACTGACGCTGTAGTTACCTACTGACGCTGTAGTTAACTACTGACGCTGTAGTTACCTACTACTGACGCTGTAGTTACCTACTGATGCTGTAGTTACCTACTGACGCTGTAGTTACCTACTGACGCTGTAGTTACCTACTACTGACGCTGTAGTTACCTACTACTGACGTTGTAGTTACCTACTACTGACGTTGTAATTACCTACTACTGACGTTGTAGTTACCTACTGACGCTGTAGTTACCTACTGACGCTGTAGTTACCTACTGACGCTGTAGTTACCTACTGACGCTGTAGTTACCTACTGACGCTGTAGTTACCTACTGACGCTGTAGTTACCTACTGACACTGTAGTTACCTACTGACACTGTAGTTACTTACTGACACTGTAGTTACTTACTGACACTGTAGTTACTTACTGACACTGTAGTTACTTACTGACACTGTAGTTACTTACTGAC
>NW_013958279.1:0-503 GCF_001266775.1 Austrofundulus limnaeus
ACTGTGGGCAGCTGAACTGTCAGTGACAAGCTCAGATGTGATTTAAGGGTTGAGTATTGAGAGGCATTATTGTTAGACATAAGTTTTGTTAAACTAAAGACCTGTTTAATATGTCCTGTAGGTCTTCTGTTATTTTCTGAGTCATGTTGTTTAAAATGATCAGAAATTGGAAGGTTTGATTATTACAGCTGCCCACAGTCAGTAATTTAGATGTTTGTAAAATAAAACAGAAAATAAACTGACAAATCTTTCATCACAAGTTAAAAAAGTGTGTGACAGGGCAGGGCAGAGAAACACAGGGGAACACTGAAAACTAAGGAAAATAAACACAAACCATGACAGAACCCTCCCATCAACAACGGCTCCTGACGTCGCCAAGAGGAGCAAGATGAGGACTCAGGGAAACACATGACAACATAGACTCAAAGACAAAACACAGAGTCCTGGGGGTCGGTTGGGAGACCCTTCCATGTGGCGTAAGAGTTCTGGGGGTCAGTTGGGAG
>NW_013958279.1:5999-6539 GCF_001266775.1 Austrofundulus limnaeus
ACATGCAGAACATTAATTTATAAAACAGATAGAATTTTCTGATCCATGATGACGAGTGGCTCATCAGCTGTTTTCAGGAATAATCCTTTTTCATTTTGGCTCTGCGGCGCTCTGGAGCATGATACAGTGAGGAGCCGTGCGCCACGCGTGCAGATGCAGGAGCAACGATCGAACTGGGGTTCCACAGGGGCTTTCCAAAGGGAGCTGCCAGACCGATAGGGACTGTTTCAGTCTAGTCCACCCAAAGCAGAGCCATGTCCAATGGGATCAAGTAGGGGTCTCTACAGAACGTGTTGTCCTGTGGGCAGAGACGGCCCTACTCGTGACTGGCAGAGGTCTTGATGTGGGCAGAGATGGCCGAACTTGTGATTGGCAGAGGTGTTGATGTGGGCGGAGATGGCCCAAGAGTTGGGATTGGTCGGATTGACGGTGGGGTTTGAGACTGGAGGCAGCGGGGGGGCTTGTTCGAGTCGGGCAGGAAGTAACGTTTTATTTTTCATTTATTTTAGTCATAACTTGAGAAAGGAAAGTGCTAGCTGC
>NW_013958280.1:0-508 GCF_001266775.1 Austrofundulus limnaeus
TGTCTCTGACCTCTGTTATCTGGTCTCTGACCTCTGGTCTCTGACGTCTGACCTCTGGTCTCTGACCTCTTGTCTCTGACCTCTGTTATCTGGTCTCTGACCTCTGGTCTCTGGTCTCTGACGTCTGACCTCTGGTCTCTGACCTCTGTTCTCTGACCTATGGTCTCTGACCTCTGTTATCTGGTCTCTGACCTCTGTTCTCTGACCTATGGTCTCTGACCTCTGTTATATGGTCTCTGACGTCTGACCTCTGGTCTCTGACCTCTGTTATCTGGTCTCTGACCTCTGACCTTTGGTCTCTGACCTCTGTTATCTGGTCTCTGACCTCTGTTCTCTGACCTATGGTCTCTGACCTCTGTTATCTGGTCTCTGACCTCTGACCTCTGGTCTCTGACGTCTGACCTCTGGTTTCTGACCTCTGTTATCTGGTCTCTGACCTCTGACCTCTGGTCTCTGACGTCTGACCTCTGGTCTCTGACCTCTGGTCTCTGACGTCTGACCTCTGGTC
>NW_013958280.1:1508-2161 GCF_001266775.1 Austrofundulus limnaeus
TGGTCTCTGACGTCTGACCTCTGGTCTCTGACCTCTGACCTTTGGTCTCTGACCTCTGTTATCTGGTCTCTGACCTCTGTTATCTGGTCTCTGACCTCTGGTCTCTGATGTCTGACCTCTGGTTTCTAACCTCTGTTATCTGGTCTCTGGTCTCTGGTCTCTGACCTCTGGTCTCTGACCTCTGTTATCTGGTCTCTGACCTCTGGTCTCTGATGTCTGACCTCTGGTTTCTAACCTCTGTTATCTGGTCTCTGGTCTCTGGTCTCTGACCTCTGGTCTCTGACCTCTGTTATCTGGTCTCTGACCTCTGACCTCTGGTCTGTGACGTCTGACCTCTGGTCTCTGACCTCTGTTATCTGGTCTCTGACCTCTGGTTTCTGACCTCTGGTCTCTGACCTCTGACCTCTGGTCTCTGACCTCTGGTTTCTGACCTCTGGTCTCTGACCTCTGGTTTCTGACCTCTGTTATCTGGTCTCTGACCTCTGGTCTCTGACCTCTGGTCTCTGACCTCTGGTTTCTGACCTCTGGTCTCTGACCTCTGGTTTCTGACCTCTGTTATCTGGTCTCTGACCTCTGGTCTCTGACCTCTGGTCTCTGACCTCTGGTTTCTGACCTCTGGTCTCTGACCTCTGGTTTCTGACCTCTGGTCTCTG
>NW_013958281.1:0-466 GCF_001266775.1 Austrofundulus limnaeus
AGTCTAATGTTACAACTAATCGGGGATCCCTTTAAAGATGTAACCCTATTCCTTAAATTCTTGGGTCTGTGTTTGGAATGACTTTACGATGCATTAATTTAACTCTAGCTGCGTTCATTCTGTGGTAAGGAACACATTAGATGTTCTTTTTTTTATTATTGTGCTCAACTTTTGTTTACCCAATAAAACGAGTAGAGCAGCTTCATACTTTATAGGTAGTTAAGTTCCTGCTCTCCAGCTGAATTCAGGTAACAACCCGTTTATTAGAGCACGTAAAAGATCATTTACAAATGCAATAACAGTGAAAAGTTCTCCGTTTCACAACTTGAGGCCTTTTTTTTTCTGCTTTTGTTGCAGCTGGAAATAGCTGTTTGTTTTCCAGAACTGCTTTGTCATTCCTGCCTGACCTGGCCGCTCTCCTTTGCTCCTTCTCTCCTTCTATTGTATGTCTGTGTGTGTGTGCGTG
>NW_013958282.1:0-543 GCF_001266775.1 Austrofundulus limnaeus
TAATATAGATGTTTGGTTGTTGAATGGATCTGGGTGAACTGGTCTCCAGACCTTCTGAAGGTAGTTTTTGATGGTCTCACATTCTGTGGACTGGATTTATTTTTATTATTTACTGTAAACTCATTCTGTTCATCTCTGATTTTATTATAATTTACAAAGAAGTTAGTGTTTCATTGAATCTTTACTGAATGGTCTCTGTGTCACGTGATCAGAACCAAATGGTCTCAGGTGTCCACAGGTCTGAAGGACGAGTCCAGGACCTGAAATACCCGGATGTTGTCCGTCCAGCAGGGGGCGACACTCAGCTGCAGGGCGGCCCGGGGAGGAGCAGGAGGAAGAGGTGTGTTTCGGTTCTGCCAGCTGTCCTGTTCGGGTCCAATCCTGTTGTGGTTCTGTTCGTTGGGTTCTGGAGCTGAGGGGCTCGGTTCAGTTCTGATCAAGAACCGGAAACAGAGTGAGTATGAGCAGCAGGTCTGTTGTTCTGGACCAGGATCTGTGTGTGTGTGTGTGTGTGTGTGTGTGTGTGTGTGTGTGTGTGTGTGT
>NW_013958282.1:1543-2161 GCF_001266775.1 Austrofundulus limnaeus
TTGTCCATTGGACCACCCTGAGGCTCTGGTCCATTGGACCACCCTGAGATTCTGGTCCATTGGGCCTCCCTGAAACTCTGGTCCATTGGACCAACCTGGGGCTTTTGTCCATTGGACCACCCTGAGGCTCTGGTCCATTGGACCACCCTGAGACTCTGGTCCATTGGACCACCCTGAGACTCTGGTCCATTGGTCCTCCTTGAGACTCTTGTCCATTGGACCAACCTGGGGCTTTTGTCCATTGGACCAACCTGGGGCTTTTGTCCATTGGACCACCCTGAGGCTCTGGTCCATTGGACCACCCTGAGACTCTGGTCCATTGGACCTCCTTGAGACTCTGGTCCATTGGACCACCCTGAGACTCTGGTCCATTGGACCACCCTGAGACTCTGGTCCATTGGTCCTCCTTGAGACTCTGGTCCATTGGACCACCCTGAGACTCTGGTCCATTGGTCCTCCTTGAGACTCTGGTCCATTGGACCACCCTGAGACTCTGGTCCATTGGTCCTCCTTGAGACTCTGGTCCATTGGACCACCCTGAGACTCTGGTCCATTGGTCCTCCTTGAGACTCTGGTCCATTGGACCACCCTGAGACTCTGGTCCATTGGTCCTCCTTG
>NW_013958283.1:0-457 GCF_001266775.1 Austrofundulus limnaeus
CATAAACAGTGTTTTATCATTGAATAACTCTCTGACTTTATACAGTACTGTAATAGACTTAGCTATTTGTGCTCTTAAATAATTTATGTGAGGTCTCCATGTCAGCTTTTCATCAATGATGACACCAGAAACTTCACCTCACTGACTCGACAAATCTCAACACCATCAACTCTAAATGAAACATCAATGGTTCTCTTTCTATTACTGAATATCATATAATTAGTTTAATCCTAATTTAATGAGAATTTATTAAGTTTAAAACAAGTTTGTATTTTCACAAATTCTGCATCATTTCCATCTGTTATTGCTGAGAAGCAGGTTACTCTGAGCTCTTATTTTGAAGGTCAACCAGTAGCCGTTACCGGAAGTCTTCTAGTAACATTGCTGCTAACTTTGTAGCGAGGAGCTAACGGTGTTTCACGTGGCCTGCTGGTCAGATTAATTCAGAGCTGGATTG
>NW_013958283.1:2905-3366 GCF_001266775.1 Austrofundulus limnaeus
TGACAACAAAGTCTCTTTAGATTATGTTAAAGGATGACTTGTACTATGACTAGAATGAATATTTCAGATTTTTACTGTAGAATTTTGGAAATACTCAAAGTCAAAGTACCTCATTTTGAACATCCAGAATTGGTGTTTTTGTCATTTTTAGATATCTTTTTCTACAAAACAGTAAAAGATGACAACAAAGTCTCTTTAGATTATGTTAAAGGATGACTTGTACTATGACTAGAATGAATATTTCAGATTTTTACTGTAGAATTTTGGAAATGCTCAACGTCAAAATACCTCATTTTGAACATCCAGAATTGGTGCTTTTGTCATATTTAGATATCTTTTTCTACAAAACCTTAAAATGTGACAACAAAGTCTCTTTAGATTATGTTAAAGGATGACTTGTACTATGACTAGAATGAATATTTCAGATTTTTACTGTAGAATTTTGGAAATACTCAAAGTCA
>NW_013958283.1:4366-4609 GCF_001266775.1 Austrofundulus limnaeus
TTAAACATGTTTAAAACTCTGTTAAGTTGGGTCTGGTGGACCAGGCCGCTTAAATGTTTAATATCAACTTACTCTAACAAAATGTACATTAAATTACATAAAATATGTTCAATACACTTCAATCAAATAAACAAGACACTGCAGCCTCAGTAGTAGCATTTCTATACATTTTGCCTTAAAAACGTACAACAGGTCCCACAGACCAGAACAACTTATAAGGGTATGAGACTTAAAGCAAAAATA
>NW_013958284.1:0-262 GCF_001266775.1 Austrofundulus limnaeus
AAAAATAAACATCTTCCCCTAAAGGGCACATTCCTATCACAAGCATCTAATCCAGTCAGGTCTCAGGACTCTGTCTGTCTCACACACGTTTCCTCCACTCTGGGTAAGGCTAAGGCCGGTAGCTTTGAAACTAACCGGCCCCCTGTCCTTGCAAAAAACAGTCACATAATGTTTTCTCCCACCGTTCCACATTCAGTGGTCTCTGCCGCCACCTCGTGGCCGACAAACACACACACATTCTCTTCTTCCCCTCGCCGGCAAA
>NW_013958284.1:1262-2161 GCF_001266775.1 Austrofundulus limnaeus
TGAGTGAGTGAGTGAGTGAGTGAGTGAGTGAGTGAGTGAGTGAGTGAGTGAGTGAGTGAGTGAGTAACAATCTTCTGAAGACCTGCTGAATAGCAGGGAAACAAGTAAAACATGAAGGATAGGGGTCTTTGAGGACGAGGACTGGGGGGAACCACTGATCTAGATGCAGCCACACACCAAAACAGAAGTCAGATCACAGCTTATTTTTCAAGTTGTCCAGCTGACAAGACCGATGTAGTGTTGTTCCAAGACTTCTCTTCGCTCCCCGATGAGGAACAAATAGAAACCAACTAGTCCTCAGAACAGTCTGAAGCCCTTTAAACTATTCCCATATTTTAAAGTTATGGGTGTAAACACAACAACTTCTCTACAAGAAAGTGTTTTTTCCTCTGAATTACTTATAAGATCATAAAACAGAGTCTGCTGGTGGTGGGCTCACATTGTGCTCCAGTTCGGTAGGATCTCCTGGTTCCAGATCTGGGCTGCTGTTCCGATGCTCTCTTCAAGCTTACACCGATCCTCCAGCTGCTTCTTCCTTTTCTGAGCATCCTTCAGCTCTGCAGAAAACAGGTGGTTTAATACAAAAACAGAGGAACAGGAATGAGAACCAGAAAAACAAAAAAGGCGCAGAGGAGAGCTGACCTCTCTTCTTGGCCTGGGCCACCATCTCCTCATACTGCTGTCGGTGTTTCTGGGCCTCCTCTGCAGGCTTGGCGGGCAGATTACTGGAAAACACAAACAGGGATGGAAGGTAAGTGGGTTAGTGAGCATGGTGTCTGAGTTTCTCCTTCATTGTTTATGGTCAGAGAGCTTGTAGTGTAAAGATTAGAACAGGACAGGAAGCCTTTGCTGTGTATAGTGTGTATGTATAAACACACACACACACACACACACACACA
>NW_013958285.1:0-1161 GCF_001266775.1 Austrofundulus limnaeus
ATAAAAACCAGCATGTCTTATTGAAATTCTTGACAAATAACGCTAAATTGTTTTGAGTTTTCAACTCAAGCTGCTGCTGTGGCAAGGCTGTTCCACTCCATATATGGGCAGTGACGTCAGGCGAGTGTCGCCCTCAAGGCAGGTTTATAAGGCGCATCAACTTATCTTTCTCTTTTCTGGTCAGAGGAACGAAGAAAATGCCAAAACTATGTGTTGCCCAGTTCTGCGGTAATACTCCGAAGGAGGGAGTTAGTCTCCATCGTTTCCACCAAATCAGAGCCCTTCAGAAGGCATGGGTAAAGTTTGTTAGACCTAAACGGGCTGACTTCACTGGACCGTCGAGTGGCAGTGTTCTGTGTTCTAAGCATTTTAAACCCGACGATTTTGAGTCAACAATGATGCAGGGCATTCGGATTTAAGGGGAAGAATGCCACCAGACTGAAGAAAGATGCTGTGCCAACTATCCAGGCAGACGGGAGGGACAGCTGCTCATATGTAGGCCTAAAGAAAGGACAGATTTTGATGAATGTGGACAAAGTGGGTTTTTAGTTTTACACTGGAATCCAAAGCAGATGGAAAGGGGTATGTTTGGTTATCTTCTTTTTCCATAAAAATGTGAGTATTGGTAGCTAACCTACCGTACTAAAATTGCTTTGTCTAGTAAAAGTAATAGTAACTGATAGTATTTGAGGTTGCCCATTATGAAATTATAGTTTAATTTCTTTCCAAGTTAGCCAATATCTTGTTATTGGATGTTAAAATGCAAAGGAAAGATAACTCAGAGCATTTTAGCTGAAGGACTAAAGTGCACACTGAGGTCTACCAGCTGCATTTCCTCTTTGTTGTGCATTTATTATATTTATGTTATTGGTCAGTTGTTACAATTTTCTTTTCCTTTAATACAGATGCTTAGCGAGTTCAGAGAGGTCTCTGTGACACCTGATGAAGAGGTGGTGGAAGCCGTCAGTAAGGATGAATCTCTTCCAGCTTCCTTGCCCCCAGACTGTGTCTGTTGCTGTTCAGCATGTCGGACTCGTTACATATTGACGCGCGGGGGATCCGGGTTTGTGTGACGTATGAAGTTAACATGAGGAATCACAATTAATGGTTAACTTTAGGGTCTGTGGTTAACATGAGTGATCAGGATTAATGGTTAACTTT
>NW_013958286.1:0-494 GCF_001266775.1 Austrofundulus limnaeus
AACACACAATGATGTTAAAGTTTTTGTTGTACAACATTAAATGAACTTTTCAGTTATTTGCAAAGCAGAAGGGTGTTTTCAATCACTTCCGCTGCTAAAGGAAGTCAGTTTCATGTTGCAAGTCAGCAGAGGAAGAAGTGTAACTCTATTCAGATTTTTTGATGTTTTCCATTAGTTTTGTGATTGTAAAAATTTATTTTCTTAGACTACAATGAACTATTTCACTAATCAGTTTCATCAGTTAATCAGTTTCTTTGCGTTGTTGAGACAGAAAAACTCTTCACAGAATTATTTTTTAACTTTATTCACTAGTTAGTTACAAATAAAACCAAATATGTACAGATTAACAACAAGAGAAATATGCAGCAGGCAAATGATGACCATGTCATTTTTAATCTCACTGTATTTATTTCCAGAGAGAGAGAGAGAGACAAAAAAATAAGAAAGAAAGAAAATATTTTCCTTTAAATTTGTTGTTCTAGTCAAATATACTT
>NW_013958286.1:1494-2160 GCF_001266775.1 Austrofundulus limnaeus
AGGCAGGCTTGTCTCTGCAGTGTAAATAAAAATTAATAGCGCATTATCACGGAGCTCTGGATGTTAACGAATATCTCCGAACGAGAAGCCGAACAGCCCCGACTTATTTATCATTTTGATATCTTCGACAACATGTCTGGGGTCTAAGTTTCCCTGTAAAGTTTTTAAACCAGGTGTTTTTGTTTTATTCGAAAATGAAGTCCCCACAGGCTACCGGTATTCGACTAATAACAAGTTTTTCTCGGGATAGCCGGTATGTTATACTCTATATTGTTCAGAATGTAAATCGAGCTGTTGTAAGCCTGTGTACAGCTCTGGTCTCCACCATCCCGCTGTTCTTAACCAGTCTTCTGTTCTCACTAATGTGCTCCCTCAGGATTTGTTCGATACCCAACAAGGTAAAACATCTCCGTTCCACCAGTCATCATCATCATCACCTGTTTTGGTTTCTCTGGATCAAAGTTGGAATTAAGAGACTCCCGTTGGTCAGACAGCCAAGGAAAGTTTCCTCAGTAAGCACTAAAACCATAAGTGAGTAAGTATGATTTACAGCTTTGTGAATTACACGTTTTTCAGTTTATGAAAAATAGTAGCAAAAGTTACTAAACACTGTTCACGTATATACATTGTATACACACACATACACACACACACACACACACACAC
>NW_013958287.1:0-631 GCF_001266775.1 Austrofundulus limnaeus
GGACCGAACTATATGTGGCACGTGGACGGTTATGATAAACTTAAGCCATTCGGTTTGGCTCTTTCTGGGTGTATTGATGGCTTTTCACGTAAAGTACTGTGGCTTCTATGTGGAGCAACTAATAATGACCCAGCTGTGATCGCTCACTATTTTTTGACATGTGTGCGAAATGTTGGTGTCATCCCCATGAGAATGAGAACCGATTGCGGCACAGAGAATGGGACCATGGCCGCTATTCAGTGCACACTACGCCACCACCACACTGACCACTTCTCTGGAGCATCCAGCCACATGTATGGCTCATCCACAAACAACCAGAGGATTGAGTCCTGGTGGTCCATATTCAGAAAGGGAAGGTAAGTTATCTTCATAAATTAATGTAATTACAAGTAATATTCAAACATAAATATGCTGAAAATGATCACTATTGTATCCATTTGTATAGGTCTCAGTTCTGGATGGAGCTATTTGCCGACCTTAGAGATGCTGGACATTTCAACGGGAGTCACGAACATCAGTGTCTGCTGAGATACTGCTTTGGAGAGATTATTCAGCGGGACTTGGATGAGTGCATGAGACTGTGGAACAGTCACAGGATACGCCCCTCCAAAACAGCATCATGTCCTGGAGG
>NW_013958287.1:1631-2160 GCF_001266775.1 Austrofundulus limnaeus
CCTGGGAAATTTTTCCACGTACGCCCTGTAATATGCTTGCTTACCCCTGGTTGGGAATCATTGGTGTAGACAACAAGATATTTAGTTTATTTGTTATCTAAAGACCAAGACTGAAATATTTAACATTAGTCCACTAATTTGGAAAACAAACATACATTGATTAATATTGTGAAAATGTGTAGAACTTTGAATAAGTTGTAACTAATTTAATTACTCACAAAGAAAAGTTAGACACAGCTTACCTGGACGTGTTTTCGTTCTTTCGCCACATGTCTTCCTCTAGACCCAGCGTAGTTAAAAGACTGACGCTCTTTGGACTTCAAGCTTCTGTACTCCAGGAACTGCTTATATGATGAGCAAGGTTTTTCTGCTGAAATTAACAAAGGAAGCTTGGTTTAAAAAAGGAGTGAGCAAACCAATCAATCAAAATGAAAAAATGGAAAACATGAATGGAGGCGGCACGGTGGCTCGGTTGGTAGAGCTGATGCCTCTCAGCAAGAAGGTCACCGGTTCAAATCCCGGTCTGGGG
>NW_013958288.1:0-352 GCF_001266775.1 Austrofundulus limnaeus
GTTTTATTGTGACTATCTCCAAATCTCCTTTAAGAGATTTATTTTCCTGAACCAAAGCGTCATCTTTAGTTTTTTCAAGTTCATCTCGAAGAAGTTTAATTTCATGATCCATTGTTTGGACATTTTCACCAAGTTTGGACTCCAAAACTTCCTTTTCTTGCTCTGCGGTATCAAGTTGCTGTTTAAGTTGTGCATTTTCACGTTTTAACTTAGCCATTTCTTCTGACTGAAGCTGTTTTTGCTGTTTTGTTTCAGCGATATGAGCCTGCAGCTCATTTGCCAGCTGAATTTCCATTCCTAATCTGGCATTTAAAAACACAGCCATGTTAGCTAAACGTCTGATCTGCGAATC
>NW_013958288.1:1693-2064 GCF_001266775.1 Austrofundulus limnaeus
ATCTCGGACTGTATTTTTGAAAGTACGCCAGATGGTGGGTCTAAAACAGAAAGTTTGTGCCACAGTTGTGATGCCACCAGCTTGTTTAAAACCAGCACTCTACCCCGATATGACATCTGGGAGTGCAGCCACCTCCATTTTGGCAATTTGTTTTTTATTTTCTGCTCGACATTTTCCCAGTTCTTATCAACAATATCTTTACTACTTAAAAACACACCAAGATATTTAAAACCATCTCTTTTCCAACTAAGACCTTGAGGGAGAACCGCGAGCCCCTCAGACCACTCTCCGACAGCCAGGGCTTCGCTCTTTCCCCAGTTCACCCTCGCAGCAGACATTACAGAGAACTTTTCTGTGATCTTGGTTAAAAC
>NW_013958288.1:3050-3265 GCF_001266775.1 Austrofundulus limnaeus
ATCGTTATTTGACCTTTTTTACTATGTGCAATTCAGCTTTTTACTGTTTTTTCATATACATTTGCCAGAGTCACATATTTTGTACATAATGTTTTATAAATAGTTCTTAGAAATCTTTTTTTTGTACCTTTTTTTACTACGTGCAATTCTGCTTTGTACTGTTTTTTCATATACATTTGCCAGAGTCACATATTTTGTACATAATGTTTTATAAA
>NW_013958288.1:4265-4487 GCF_001266775.1 Austrofundulus limnaeus
CATTGTCGCTGCTCTCCGACACCTCCTTCCTCTGCAGCCAGTTTACAGGCCTGCTTCCTGGCCTGTACAGCCGTCACCACGTTCCTCCTTTTGCTTCGCCTCTTTAACGGGGCTGAAGCCTCCAGTTCCATCACCTCCTCCGTTTCACTGGTCTCTCCTGCCACTCCAGTTCCAAAAAACAACTCTGTGCCATTCTGTTCCTCCACCTGCACCTCTCCTTTC
>NW_013958289.1:0-280 GCF_001266775.1 Austrofundulus limnaeus
TTTAGCTCCTATCATTCTGCTCATTTTAGCTCCTAGCTATCATTCTGCTCCTTTTAGTTCCTAGCTATCATTCTGCTCCTTTAGCTCCTATCATTATGCTCATTTTAGCTCCTAACTATCATTCTGCTCCTTTTAGTTCCTAGCTATCATTCTGCTCCTTTAGCTCCTATCATTCTGCTCCTTTTAGTTCCTAGCTATCATTCTGTTCCTTTAACTCCCATCATTCTGCTCCTTTAGCTCCTAGCTATCATTCTGTTCCTTTAAATCCCATCATTCTGCT
>NW_013958289.1:6658-7375 GCF_001266775.1 Austrofundulus limnaeus
AGATGTGTCTGCAGACGTTTCTGCAGATGTGTCTGCAGACGTTTCTGCAGATGTGTCTGCAGGCGTGTCTGCAGATGTGTCTGCAGACGTGTCTGCAGATGTGTCTGCAGACGTTTCTGCAGATGTGTCTGCAGACGTTTCTGCAGATGTGTCTGCAGGCGTGTCTGCAGATGTGTCTGCAGACGTGTCTGCAAACGTGTCTGCAGACGTCTCTGCAGACGTCTCTGCAGACGTCTCTGCAGACGTGCCTGCAGACGTCTCTGCAGACGTGCCTGCAGATGTGCACGTCGCTCTGATTTTGATGCACGCTTGTAAACAATCCAGGTACTGAAAAAAAGGGGCTTTGAAGATGCAGGAAATAGATAACTTCGTCTGATGTTTGTGCTTAACATCAGATAGAGTTTAACTTCATCACCAGCCTTTAAATATAAGATTTATTCAGTTTTATTTAAAATAATTTTATTTTTTTAAACATATTTACCCACTTAGCAGTACTTGGTTAGGAAAACTACATGTCACATAACTAAATATACAGATGTTTCCCCAGATTTTCATAAAATTGTGTTTATCTGCAAGAACAAACAGCAGCAGATTTTAAATATTTAGGGAAACCCATTTGTTAAAGATACAATAAATTTTAATTTCATATAAATTTGGTTTAAGGAAAACAAATTTCTATCAAGTTAAATATTCAATATATTTAACATTCGATTACAT
>NW_013958290.1:0-389 GCF_001266775.1 Austrofundulus limnaeus
CTTCAGTCCTGAACCTGGACCCTCAGACACAAAGTAAGAAAACAGTTTTTGATTGAACTTCATGAAGCAGATCAGAGACTGGGACTGTGGTTGAGTTTAGTCTTTTTAAGTTGAACTTATAAAAAACCTTTTTCCTTCAGTTCAGTTTCTCTATAAAGCACTAATTCACAACAGAGATCATCTTAGTGAATCTGACTAAATAATAGTTGTGTAAAACATAAAGGGAATAATCCTAAATGTTGTTTTTAGAAGTTCAGCTCAGCTCAGGTTGACTCTCACCATAGAGTCCTTTTATGAGTTAAAGATGAGGAAAGAATCTAACGTGTCATGGAGGTCAAACAGGATCCAAGAATCCAGACTGAAACACCAGGACTGAGTGAACTGAAAGT
>NW_013958290.1:2753-3022 GCF_001266775.1 Austrofundulus limnaeus
CATGCGCACAGGGCTGTGAGGAAGTGTGAGGGGGTGAGAAGACGATCAGCTGCACATAACAGAGCAGAGAGGGGGAGGACGGGGAGAAGTGTGGTGAACTTATTTCTAATAACTTTATCTGACTTATTTCATTTTATTTATTGTTTGTATCATCCTGCAGGCTCTGAGAGAAATTTAATTTGAAGCTGGGTTTTTGAAAAAAAATTAGATTGCTCTAAAAGTCTGTAAACCTGCAAAATGAGGGAAAATCTGTGTAAATTACAATCTGT
>NW_013958290.1:4022-4524 GCF_001266775.1 Austrofundulus limnaeus
CCTGCTGCTGAGCCATGAGGACCTTTGAAATAAAAACTTAAATCTTAAATAAAACTTCACTCATCTTCATCCATCTCCTTCCTCCTCAGACAACCCTGACCCACAGACCCCTCCCTGACAAGAGACATTTCAACAGCACGAAAGCAAAAGTCACATTTTGGGTACTCTGGCAGGGCGCGCCCACCCTAGCCAATGTGGATGTTATAAAAAGTTCACAATTTAAAGTCTGTATTTCTCATGCGCACAGGGCTGTGAGGAGGTGTGAGGGGGTGAGGAGACGATCAGCTGCTGATAACAGAGCAGAGAGGGGGAGGACGGGGAGAAGTGTGGTGAACTTATTTCTAACAACTTTATCTGACTTATTTCTGTTAATCTGTTCACGTGAGCAGCTGTCAGCATCTGTCATCCTCCAGATGCACAATGGAGCGTGTCTGAGCCAATCACTTTTTAGAACACTGATAATGTGTCTGATTTCAATGAGGAACTTTCATGAGGTACTTTA
>NW_013958291.1:0-233 GCF_001266775.1 Austrofundulus limnaeus
GCTTCAATAACAGCTGAAGATCAGCTTCAATAACAGCTGAAAAGATGCTTCAATAACAGCCGAAAAGACGCTTCAATAACAGCTGAAGATCAGCTTCAATAACAGCTGAAGATCAGCTACAATAACAGCTGAAGATCAGCTTCAATAACAGCTGAAGATCAGCTACAATAACAGCTGAAGATCAGCTTCAATAACAGCTGAAGATCAGCTACAATAACAGCTGAAGATCAGCT
>NW_013958291.1:1233-2160 GCF_001266775.1 Austrofundulus limnaeus
CCATTAGGTCCAGACCTCCATGAAGTCCAGACCTCCATGAAGTCCAGACCTCCATTAGGTCCAGACCTTCATGAAGTCCAGACCTCCATTAGGTCCAGATTTCCTTGAAGTCCAGACCTCCATGAAGTCCAGACCTCCATTAGGTCCAGACCTTCATGAAGTCCAGACCTCCATTAGGTCCAGACCTTCATGAAGTCCAGAACTCCATTAGGTCCAGACCTTCATGAAGTCCAGACCTTCATGAAGTCCAGACCTTCATGAAGTCCAGACCTCCATTAAGTCCAGACCTCCATGAAGTCCAGACCTTCATGAAGTCCAGACCTCCATTAGGTCCAGACCTCCATGAAGTCCAGACCTCCATGAAGTCCAGACCTTCATGAAGTCCAGACCTCCATTAGGTCCAGACCTCCATGAAGTCCAGACCTTCATGAAGTCCAGACTTCCTTGAAGTCCAGACCTCCATGAAGTCCAGACCTCCATTAGGTCCAGACCTTCATGAAGTCCAGACTTCCATGAAGTCCAGACCTCCATGAAGTCCAGACCTCCATTAGGTCCAGACCTTCATGAAGTCCAGACTTCCATGAAGTCCAGACTTCCATGAAGTCCAGACCTTCATGAAGTCCAGACTTCCTTGAAGTCCAGACCTCCATGAAGTCCAGACCTCCATTAGGTCCAGACCTTCATGAAGTCCAGACTTCCATGAAGTCCAGACTTCCATGAAGTCCAGACCTTCATGAAGTCCAGACTTCCTTGAAGTCCAGACCTCCATGAAGTCCAGACCTCCATTAGGTCCAGACCTTCATGAAGTCCAGACTTCCATGAAGTCCAGACTTCCATGAAGTCCAGACCTTCATGAAGTCCAGACTTCCATGAAGTCCAGACCTTCATGAAGTCCAGACTTCCATGAGGTCCAGACCTCCATTAGGT
>NW_013958292.1:0-524 GCF_001266775.1 Austrofundulus limnaeus
CTGGGAGCGGTTCCAGCTGGCTGGATCTGTTCCTCTGCATGCCTGGAAGTGATCCATCAGGTGGGTTGGTGAATTTTTTGCCTTTTTGGTGAAATATTAAGCCCCAAAGGCGCACTCAGTCAGGGGCCTGAAAGGCCCGCTTCTGGCCACCTGGGAGCGGTTCCAGCTGGCTGGATCTGTTCCCTTGAATGCCCGGAAGAGATCCATCAGGTGGGTTGGTGAATTTTTTGCTTTTTCGGCGAAATATCAGAGGAGGTTGTTTTCGGCGGCAGCGGTCGATAAACCCCGGTGCTGAGCGTCTGGGAGCGGCTCCACCTGGCTGGATCTGTTCCTCGTGGTGCCTGGAACTCACCCATGAGCTGGCATTTTTTGCATTATTGCCGAAATATCAGAGGAGGTTGTTTTCGGCGGCAGCGGTCGATCAACCCCGGTGCTGAGCGTCTGGGAGCGGCTCCACCTGACTGGATCTGTTCCTTGTGATGCCTGGAACTCACCCATGAGCTGGCATTCCCAATGTTTTGCAT
>NW_013958292.1:1524-2158 GCF_001266775.1 Austrofundulus limnaeus
AGGCCTGTCCACTGATGTGAGACATGTGGGGGTCAGATGCTCTCCGGCCCCGCTAGGCTGCTAACAACACCCGCTGTCGGGGTCTGGATGAGCTCAAATCTCGGTTTTTGCGCATGGATCTCTTCTTGGTCTTTCGCCCGTATCTCCGCGGGGCAAAGGGATAGAGACTCGACTCCACTTTTGAATTGTAGCTGAGACCCAGGCCTGTCCACTGATGTGAGACATGTGGGGGTCAGATGCTCTCCGGCCCCGCTAGGCTGCTAACAACACCCGCTGTCGGGGTCTGGATGAGCTCAAATCTCGGTTTTTGCGCATGGATCTCTGCTCGGTGTTTCGCCTATATCTCCGCGGCGGAGAATCATAGAGACTCGACTCCACTTTTGAATTGTAGCTGAGACCCAGGCCTGTCCACTGATGGAGACATGCGGGGATCAGACGCTCTCCGGCCCCGCTAGGCTGCTAACAACACCCGCTGTCGGGGTCTGGATGAGCTCAAATCTCGGTTTTTTGCGCATGGATCTCTGCTCGGTGTTTCGCCTATATCTCCGCGGCAGGGAATTATAGAGACTCGACTCCACTTTTGAATTACAGCTGAGATCCAGGCCTGTCCACTGATGTGAGACATGCGGGGGTC
>NW_013958293.1:0-1158 GCF_001266775.1 Austrofundulus limnaeus
CAGCAGTACTGCATATTAAATTCTGTTTAATTCTTCTTTTTTTTTATCATCCATCCGTTCTTTTATCTACTTTTCCTTTTAGGGTCACCGGTGCCAGTAGTCACTGTGTGAGAGGTGGGGGACAGCCTGGACAGGTCACAAGTCCATCACAGGGACACACTGAGACAAACGAGACAAACAACCATCACACCTGGGGACAATTTAGTTTCCAAATAACCTTACAGTCATGCTTTTGGTCCATGGGAGGAAACCAGAGTACCTGGAGAAAACCCACATGCACGGAGAGAATATGCAAACTCTACCTAGATGGGTCCTTGGCTGGGATTCAAACCAGCAACCTTCTTGCTGAGAAGCAACAGGTTTACCGTCTGAGTCACTGTGCTGCCCCTCTTTTTTACTCTTTTATTTTATGAAATAAATTCTGCTTTTTTTATTTACAAAATAAAACTCTGTACAGTTTTATTTCACTAGTTAATCCAAGTGTTCGCTCCTCATCTTTATTGTCCCACATTTGGTGCCAATCCTTTATTTCCACAGCGAGCTGACATGTTGGTTCTGTTAGACAGTCTAATTTCTTTCATCCCCACAGATGTGTACTCATGCTTTGATCCTTTATGGCTGGTTTAGTTTCAGCTGCTCATCCTTTTCCTGTAATCATGTTCTGGTTCCAGGATTTAAACCCAGCCCACCTTCTTGGTTCTGACCAGGTCTGATAAAAGTGGACAGTCTCTGTAAAGATCTGTGTTTGCCACCTCATCCTTGAGCAAACGAGTAAAAGACCCATTTATTGCCTTTTGTTGTGTTTCAGTGAGTGACACCATGTTGCTGACCGCAGCTCAGATTTGCCCCCTCACAAATTATGACTAGGCCTGTTTACAGATCGACCGAGAGCTTTGTTCAGCATTTTACCATCAACTATTTGAAGTCAACTCTGTTTATCTGTTAGCAGATTATCTTACAAATCACAGGACGGGTTGTAAAGAAACTCTAAGGAAATACAGCTGAAAAAGCATTTCAACATGGCTGCCACAGCCAACAGACCTTAGAAAACACAAAAGGGGTAAATTTCTATGAATTTTACTGATGTTGTGCTAAAATTTAGTGTGATTGAGGGGTGTTCACTACACTTTCAAGACTACATTCTTGCAAGTTCTTTGT
>NW_013958294.1:0-963 GCF_001266775.1 Austrofundulus limnaeus
GCAACACAGGCCGCTAGCAACACAGGCCGCTAGCAACCCAGGCCGCTAGCAACACAGGCCGCTAGCAACCCAGGCCGCGTGCAACACAGGCCGCGTGCAACACAGGCCGCTAACAACACAGGCCGCTAACAACACAGGCCGCTAACAACACAGGCCGCTAGCAACACAGGCCGCTAACAACGCAGGCCGCTATAAACATAGGCCGCTAACAACATAGGCTGCTAACAACATAGGCCGCTAACAACATAGGCCGCTAACAACATAGGCCGCTAGCAACACAGGCCGCTAACAACACAGGCCGCTAACAACACAGGCCGCTAGCAACACAGGCCGCTAACAACGCAGGCCGCTATCAACATAGGCCGCTAACAACATAGGCCGCTAACAACATAGGCCGCTAACAACATAGGCCGCTAACAACATAGGCCGCTAGCAACACAGGCCACTAACAACACAGGCCGCTAGCAACACAGGCCACTAACAACACAGGCCCCTTACAACACAGGCCGCTAACAACACAGGCCACTAACAACACAGGCCGCTAGCAACACAGGCCACTAACAACACAGGCCCCTTACAACACAGGCCGCTAACAACACAGGCCACTAACAAAACAGGCCCCTTACAACACAGGCCGCTAACAACACAGGCCGCTAACAACACCGGCCGCTAGCAACACCGGCCTCTAGCAACACCGGCCTCTAGCAACACCGGCCTCTAACAACACAGGCCGCTAACAACACAGGCCCCTTACAACACAGGCCGCTAACAACACAGGCCGCTAACAACACAGGCCGCTAACAACACAGGCCGCTAACAACACAGGCCGCTAACAACACAGGCCGCTAACAACACAGGCCGCTAACAACACAGGCCGCTAACAACGCAGGCCGCTAACAACGCAGGCCGCTAACAACGCAGGCCGCTAACAACGCAGGCCGCTAACAACGCAGGCCACTAAAC
>NW_013958295.1:0-699 GCF_001266775.1 Austrofundulus limnaeus
GTTTTCTCTTGATCCTCTTAAGATTTATTTTTTATATATAATTGTCTATTGTCTTTGCAGTACATCGGGGTATTTTGGGGGTGTTGCCTTTGTTCAGCTGAGAACTAAACGTGTACGTTTTACAGAAGAATATGTGATTTTAAACAGCCGTGCTTCTTCATTAGGTAATGAAAATTGCGATGTGATGTGAGTTTGAGTGAAAGCATGAGGATCCAGAGCAGCTCCGGGTGGTTAGAGAGGGAAAAGTCTAAACATCAAAGAGTAGCGGAGCAGAGAAACAGCTGGTCAGTGTGTGAGCGTGTCTGTCTGTCTGTGTACATGAACACACACCTTCAAAGGGGACCCTGCAAACCCACCTGACTTCAGTGTAGGGACACATGCGCTCGTGCACCCCTCTCACATCCAGCGCACACATCCACAGCCCACCTGTCATTGAGCCTTGGCGTGTGCCTGCATGTGTGTGTTTCTTCTCAGTGATTAAAACACACAAAGTCCCACAGAGATAAATCAGCAGCTCTGGATGTTCAGAGGGGGGGGCTCACATGTGCTTACACGTCTGGGCTCGATAAACCAAGTCGGCCTGGATTTCAGCCTGTTTAGAAGAGAAATGGGATGAAGGACAGTACATGTATATTTTTCAGAACCATACAGGATAGATAGATAGATAGATAGATAGATAGATAGATAGATAGATAGATA
>NW_013958295.1:1699-2158 GCF_001266775.1 Austrofundulus limnaeus
TGTGTGTGTGTGTGTGTGTGTGTGTGTGTGTGTGTGTGTGTGTGTGTGTGTGTGTGTGTGGGTGTGTGTTCAAGCATTTGCTACCTTGTAAGGCCCATGTTTTAAAAAATACATATGTGGGGACCCATTTCTCTTTATGGAGCCCAAACCCCATGCCCCATAAGTTCTAATGCTGTTTTTGGGTGGTGGGTTAGGTTTAAGGTAAGAGTCAGGGTTAGGTTATAGAAATGATTGAAAAATAAATGGAAGTCAATGCTAAGTCTCTGTCAAGATAACAAAACACAGCAGGTGTGTCTGTGTGTGTGTGTCTGCAGGTTCTACACTATTTTAAAGTTGTCTGTTACTTTATGTGTATTTAGTGTGCAAGCACTTCATGAAAGACGTGCATTTTGCTATGCTGTGATTTGATAACACACTCATTCACACACACACACACACACACACACACACACACACACA
>NW_013958296.1:0-514 GCF_001266775.1 Austrofundulus limnaeus
CACCTCCTGTCTGGGCGGGTCCAGCATCCCGACGCAGCCGACGAACGTGAGGTCGGACTGAGTGCAGAGAGACGGAAACCAATGTCAGACGACCAGGAAGGAAAAACAGATGGTTTTAAAGTGAAGACATTTTACCTCGTATTCAGCGAACTTGGCTGCGTCAGACAGTATCATGTCATCAATTTTAGGAGGGTTGTCTCGTGTGGCCAGAGCCAAGCACCTCAGGGTGTCACGTCCTGTCCCATACTCACGAATAACAGACAGGATCTTCTCTTTGATGCCTTGGCTCAGAGGAACTTTGCTGTTGCCCACTCTGACATGAGTGCATCTCTCAATCACTCCTTCAGGGGCTCCCTGTGAGGTGGAGCAGTTATATATTTATGATGTCAAACTTAAAGCGGTCCATGATTAGTTGTAACATTAGACTTTATTTGATAAAACATATTTTAATTGTAAAATAAAGACTTTCAAAATACTGTAGGCTGTTTTGTTAATTTTAAAATATATATTTTAA
>NW_013958296.1:1514-2158 GCF_001266775.1 Austrofundulus limnaeus
CATCTATCTCTTCTTTATATTTCATGGCTACCATTTGTTATATTTCTTTTAGAACTGCTTTATGTTTGAACATTGTTACAACTCCTCACACAGAAACAGTCTTACTACACTAAAACAACTCGAATTATAAATTACTTCTCTAAAGGCCGTGTCACACTATAATGTTTTAGACAACTTATGACAACTTATGAAACATTTTCTATGTCTAAATTACTAATAAAAGTTATTTGATCATTGTGTTATCATTACAGAATGTACACGCCTAAAAGAGGCTTGCAGTTGATTTTTTAAAATCCCATTTTCAACGTAAATGTCTTTAAAATTTTCATAAACTGGCATAAGCTGTCTAAAATGCTGTAGTGTGACAAAACAGTATTTTCTGTTGGGGGATTATTCTTTGCTCTGAACAGAATGTGTGCTGTTTGTTTGCAAATGTCAGTAATTCAAGCTGTGAGAATATGAAATGTTTATGATCCTATAGTCCGCATTATAAATTATTCAAACTGCTGTTTTAAAGAGTAAAATGAGAATTTAATGTACTTCCTTCATTATTGCCCCAGATCTCAACACAGTGGCTTAAATAATGTAAAACCAGTGTGAGCAGCAGAGAAAACAGAGTCATGTACATGCTTTGCTTTAACACT
>NW_013958297.1:0-221 GCF_001266775.1 Austrofundulus limnaeus
GGTTCTCCTACAGTCCAGTTCTCCTACAGTCTGGTTCTCCTACAGTCCAGTTCTCCTACAGACTGGTTCTCCTACAGTCTGGTTCTCAAACAGTCTGGTTCTCGTACAAACTAATTCTCCTACAGTCTTGTTCTCCTACAGACTGGTTCTCCCACAGTCTGGTTCTCCTACAGTCTGGTTCTCCTACAGTCTGGTTCTCCTACAGTCCGGTCCTCCTACAG
>NW_013958297.1:1221-2158 GCF_001266775.1 Austrofundulus limnaeus
CCCACAGTCTGGTTCTCCCACAGTCTGGTTCTCCAACAGACTGGTTCTCATACAATCTGGTTCTCCCACGGTCTGGTTCTCCCACAGTCTGATTCTCGTACAGTCTGGTTCTCCCACAGTCTGGTTCTCCTACAGTCCGGTCCTCCTACAGTCTGGTTCTCCTACAGTCCGGTCCTCCTACAGTCTGGTTCTCGTACAGACTGGTTCTCATACAATCTGGTTCTCCCACAGTCTGGTTCTCCCACAGTCTGGTTCTCCAACAGACTGGTTCTCATACAATCTGGTTCTCCCACAGTCTGGTTCTCCCACAGTCTGATTCTCCCACAGTCTGGTTCTCCCACAGTCTGGTTCTCCTACAGTCCGGTCCTCCTACAGTCTGGTTCTCGTACAAAATGATTCTCATACAATCTGGTTCTCCCACAGTCTGGTTCTCCCACAGTCTGGTTCTCATACAATCTGGTTCTCCCACAGTCTGGTTCTCCTACAGTCCAGTTCTCCTACAGTCTGGTTCTCTTACAGTCCGGTTCTCCTACAGTCTGGTTCTTGTACAGTCTAGTTCTCGTACAGTCCGGTTCTCATACAGTCTGGTTCTCCCACAGTCTGGTTCTCTTACAGTCCGGTTCTCCTACAGTCTGGTTCTTGTACAGTCTAGTTCTCGTACAGTCCGGTTCTCCTACAGTCTGGTTCTCCCACAATCTTGTTCTCCCACAGTCTGGTTCTCCTACAGTCTGGTTCTCCTACAGTCTGGTTCTTGTACAGTCTAGTTCTCGTACAGTCCGGTTCTCATACAGTCTGGTTCTCCCACAGTCTGGTTCTCTTACAGTCTGGTTCTCCTACAGACTGGTTCTCCCACAGTCTGGTTCTCCTGCAGTCTGATTCTCCCACAGTCTGGTTCTCCCACAGTCTGGTTCTCTTACAGACTGGTTCTCCTACAGAC
>NW_013958298.1:0-643 GCF_001266775.1 Austrofundulus limnaeus
GTCAGACCCCGCCCCCCACGGTGCGTCAGACCCCGCCCCCCACAGTGCGTCAGATCCCGTCCCCACCAACTTTCAGCACAGTTACGCCCTTGAGTCGGCTTCCTCCGATCGAGGATGAATCAAAACAAACCACTAGCCTCGCTAAAAGCAGCTAGCTTAGCCTGTTGCAAATCCAGGTCGTGGAAAATAATTGAGTGTAAACTCTCCCTCTCTTTGTTCTACTGCTTTTCATGTCCGGCTGATCAGCTCTAAGCTCTTCTCCTGGCATGTTCTTATGTCAGTGAGTCCCTACAGCTGATCTGAATGATTTTACAGCAAAACAGTCCGTTTCTGATGTGTTAATCTTCCTGTTCTTGCGCTCTGCACACGCATTAATGGTTCATGTTAATCCACAATCCACTAATGGTGACGCTCTTTAATACACAGGCGATGGCCGATCTAATTCTGTGTATCGATGGTCATATAAACTCATTGATTCATTGCCAAATTCGTTAGCAACCTAAAAGCTACAGCTAGCTAACTTCGTATGGCGAATGAAAACAAACAAACAAACCTGCGCTCAGTTTCTCTCAAACGCGTCACTTCGTCTTGGAAATGTTTTCTCCCCAGATTCATCCAGTCTGTCTGACCCGCTGTCTCCACT
>NW_013958298.1:1643-2157 GCF_001266775.1 Austrofundulus limnaeus
TCTATTTCAATAATAACCTCTTGTAATTTTTTAACAATAAAATCAACATTTTTCCCCCTTTTCCAAATAGCTCCATCATCTGCAAAAAGTGAACAACCCATGTCTTTTCCAGTATCTTTAAATACGTCATTTATCATAATTGAGAACAATAATGGACTTATAATACTCCCCTGTGGAGTTCCATTTTCTACTATATATTTTCCTGAGATAGTTTCTCCTATTCTAACTTGTATTTTTCTACTTGTTAAAAAACCTTTAATCCATTTAAATATTCCTCCTTTAATACCCAACTTGTATAATTTAATTAATGGTCCATCCACCCACATCATGTCATATGCCTTTTCTATATCAAAAATACTGCCACTACACTTTCTTTATTTACTTGTGCTCTTCTAATTTCGTGCTCTAAACAGAGCGTTGGATCGTTGGTACTTCTCCCTTTTCGAAAACCACTTTGATATTTTGATATATATCCTTTACTATTTAAATAATATACTAGTCTATTATTAATCAT
>NW_013958299.1:0-747 GCF_001266775.1 Austrofundulus limnaeus
CATGAGATGGCAGACTGTCACAATAAAAGCACTCAAATCGTTCATTTCAGCTTGTTTCATTAAATGATTTTTAATTTAAAAAAAAAATAAAATTTGTTATTTCCGTTCATAAAAGCTGCAGAAAAATGAGAACCAAAGTGTGTTTTACTGTTTGTGTTTTGTTGAAAGGTCAGATCTTCACTCTGTTGGTCAGTGATGACAGGTGTGTTCGGTCCATTGGTCTGTGGTTCGGTCCACTTCACATCGACCTATAAACACAACCCGCTCTCTGCACAACCCTGGTCCACATTTAACTCCTCCAACAGAAAGTTTATCTCAAACATCCAACAATACAGAGCTTTACTGACATGTGGTCCACTAATTACCCTGGTCCATGTCCACTAATTACCCTGGTCCATGTCCAGTAATTACCCTGGTCCATGCCCAGTAATGGTCCATATGTCCAATAATTACCCTGGTCCATGTGTCCAATAATTACCCTGGTTCATGTCCAATAATTACCCTGGTCCATGTCCAGTAATGGTCCATATGTCCAATAATTACCCTGGTCCATGTGTCCAATAATTACACTGGTCCATGTCCACTAATTACCCTGGTCCATGTGTCCAATAATTACCCTGGTCCATGTGTCCAGTAATTACCCTGGTCTATGTGTCCAATAATTACCCTGGTCCACGTCCACTAATTACCCTGGTCCATGTGTCCAATAATTACCCTGGTCCATGTGTCCAATAATTACCCTGGTCC
>NW_013958299.1:1747-2157 GCF_001266775.1 Austrofundulus limnaeus
TGTCCAATAATTACCCTGGTCCATGTGTCCAGTAATTACCCTGGTCCATGTGCCCAATAATTACCCTGGTCCATGTGTCCAGTAATTACCCTGGTCTATGTGTCGAATAATTACCCTGGTCCACGTCCAGTAATTACCCTGGTCCATGTGTCCAATAATTACCCTGGTCCATGTGTCCAATAATTACCCTGGTCCATGTGTCCAGTAATTACCCTGGTCCATGTGTCCAGTAATTACCCTGGTCCATGATGCCTTCATAACAACAATCTGGAGAGGCCGTAACGAGGAAACAGAAAAAAATAGACATGTTCAGCCAGCAGGAAACGCCTCTGCAGGTCTCAGGACAGATGTGTCCTCTGCAGGTCTCAGGACAGATGTGTCCTCTGCAGGTCTCAGGACAGATGTGTCCT
>NW_013958300.1:0-778 GCF_001266775.1 Austrofundulus limnaeus
GTCTAAATCATGTCTAAATCATGTCTAAATCATGTCCAACTCGTGTCTAAATCATGTCCAACTCGTGTCTAAATCATGTCCAACTCGTGTCTAAATCATGTCCAACTCGTGTCTAAATCATGTCCAACTCGTGTCTAAATCATGTCCAACCCATGTCTAAATGATGTCCAACTTGTGTCTAAATCATGTCTAAATCATGTCCAACTGATGACTAAATCATGTCCAACTCGTGTCTAAATCATGTCCAACTCATGTCTAAATCATGTCCAACTCGTGTCTAAATCATGTCTAACTTGTGTCTAAATCATGTCAAAATCATGTCCAACTCATGTCAAAATCATGTCCAACTCGTGTCTAAATCATGTCCAACTCGTGTCTAAATCATGTCTACATCATGTCCAACTCATGTCTAAATCATGTCCAACTCGTGTCTAAATCATGTCCAACTCATGTCTAAATCATGTCCATCTCATGTCTAAATCATGTCCAACTCGTGTCTAAATCATGTCTAACTCATGTCTAAATCATGTCCAACTCGTGTCTAAATCATGTCTAAATCATGTCCAACTCATGTCTAAATCATGTCCAACTCGTGTCTAAATCATGTCTAAATCATGTCCAACTCATGTCTAAATCATGTCCAACTCGTGTCTAAATCATGTCTAAATCATGTCCAACTCATGTCTAAATCATGTCCAACTCGTGTCTAAATCATGTCTAAATCATGTCCAACTCATGTCTAAATCATGTCTAAATCATGTCCAACTCATATCTAAAT
>NW_013958300.1:1778-2157 GCF_001266775.1 Austrofundulus limnaeus
CTCCAGACCTGGTCTCCTCAGGTCCTGTAAACCTGCAGACCTGGTCTCTTCAGGTCCTGTAAACCTGCAGACCTGGTCTCTTCAGGTCCTGTAAACCTGCAGACCTGGTCTCCTAAGGTCCTGTAAACCTGCAGACCTGGTCTCCTCAGGTCCTCTAAACCTCCAGACCTGTTCTCCTAAGGTCCTTTAAACCTGCAGACCTGGTCTTCTCAGGTCCTCTAAACCTCCAGACCTGGTCTCCTAAGGTCCTGTAAACCTGCAGACCTGGTCTCCTCAGGTCCTCTAAACCTCCAGACCTGTTCTCCTAAGGTCCTGTAAACCTCCAAGACCTGGTCTCCTAAGGTCCTGTAAACCTCCAGACCTGGTCTCCTAAGGTCCT
>NW_013958301.1:0-771 GCF_001266775.1 Austrofundulus limnaeus
GGTCAGACACAAGAAATGTGTCAGGTTAGACACAAGAAATGTGTCAGGTCAGATACAAGAAATGTGTCAGGTCAGATACAAGAAATGTGTCAGGTCAGATACAAGAAATGTGTCAGGTCAGAGACTATAAATGTGTATTAGGTCAGAGACTATAAATGTGTCAGGTCAGAGACTATAAATGTCCCAGGTCAGAGACGAGAAATATCCCAGGTCAGAGACTATAAAAATCTCATGTCAGAGACTATCAATGTCCCAGGTCAGAGAATATAAACGTTTCAGGTCAGAGACTATAAACATTTCAGGTCAGAGACTATAAATGTCTCAGGTCAGAGACTATAAATGTGTCAGGTCAGAGACTGTAAAATTCCCAGGTCAGAGACTATAAATGTCCCATGTCTGAGACTGTAAATGTCCCAGGTCAGAGACTGTAAATGTCCCAGGTCAGAGACTGTAAATGTCCCAGGTCAGAGACTGTAAACGTGTCAGGTCAGAGACTGTAAACGTGTCAGGTCAGAGACTGTAAACGTGTCAGGTCAGAGACTGAAAATGTGTCAGGTCAGAGACTATAAATGTCCCAGGTCAGAGACTATAAATGTCCCAGGTCAGAGACTGTAAATGTCCCAGGTCAGAGACTGTAAATGTCCCAGGTCAGAGACTGTAAGCGTGTCAGGTCAGAGACTGTAAACGTGTCAGGTCAGAGACTGTAAACGTGTCAGGTCAGAGACTGTAAATGTCCCATGTCAGAGACTGTAAACATCCCAGGTCAGAGAC
>NW_013958301.1:1771-2157 GCF_001266775.1 Austrofundulus limnaeus
CTGTAAATGTCCCAGGTCAGAGACTGTAAATGTCCCAGGTCAGAGACTGTAAACGTGTCAGGTCAGAGACTGTAAACGTGTCAGGTCAGAGACTGAAAACGTGTCAGGTCAGAGACTATAAATGTCCCAGGTCAGAGACTATAAATGTCCCAGGTCAGAGACTGTAAATGTCCCAGGTCAGAGACTGTAAATGTCCCAGGTCAGAGACTGTAAGCGTGTCAGGTCAGAGACTGTAAACGTGTCAGGTCAGAGACTGTAAACGTGTCAGGTCAGAGACTGTAAATGTCCCATGTCAGAGACTGTAAACATCCCAGGTCAGAGACTGTAAACGTCCCAGGTCAGAGACTGTAAACGTCCCAGGTCAGAGACTGTAAATGTCCCAGGTC
>NW_013958302.1:0-643 GCF_001266775.1 Austrofundulus limnaeus
CTCTAAAGTTTTTCTTTCTTTCTTTCTTTCTTTTGAACTGGGCACCGAATGCGTTACACAAGCTGTAATTATTACACCATGATGCCAAAGATGGAGGCCTAATCACATGAAGCTTTTCTCATATTAGATGGATTTCCCCCCCTTTTCTCTTCAGAACGTGTTAAATCAAAACTACCTAGGACGTTCATATAAGACATAAAACATAAACAACGTGCTCAGCATGAACTTGAAAGGGTTTTTAAATTGCACCATGCTTAGTGTAGCTCCTGGCAGTAGAAATAATAAATATATAGAAACGTTTATATTCAACAGCAACAATACTTACAGCACATACAAACAAGGAATGTCTGACAGTTTTACAAACACCATGGGTCCCTCAGTTTCTATACAGGTGATTTTCTTTTTCTTTTTTTCTTTTTTTTCCCTGTCCACAGTATGCGTTATACATAAAAGGAGTGCCATAACTACGAATCTGTATCAAATCTAGCAGACTACATAGTGTCCGGTATATTTTATATATAGACATCACCTCAGCAAGTGCCTATAAAAGAACAAGAGAGAAGAAAAAAATGAAAGAAAAGAAAAAAAAAGTGGAACATGCGTTATCTTATCTGGATACTTTGGGGGGATCCTGTCAGAAACA
>NW_013958302.1:1643-2156 GCF_001266775.1 Austrofundulus limnaeus
AAAATATATGTTTATTAAATAAAGTCGAATGTTACAACTAATCAGGGATCCCTTTAAAAGTCTGTGCCAGGACTTAGCAGCTGAACGCAGGTCTCTGGAGGAGCATGCAGTGGGACACTGCATCTGATGGGAATGTGTCAATTTGGGATAACAATCTCATGGATTATTTTTAATTTCATATAACATGCTTAACATTTGAAATGTGATACATGTATGAGACATGATAATACTTTATCAATAAATCTTATGTTTTAGTTCTTTGATGCAATGTGTGGCTCATAAGAAATTTAAAAAGACTGTATTCACACCTGGAAAGTTCTTTGGTCCACTTGTTTCGTCTGGGCAAAAAGCTGATTTCTTTTGTTTGTTTAGTGCTGTTTGAATTCATATTCTGCTTTTTTTGCAAACACACAATAATTTATAAACAAAGCCATGTGGGTGATGATAATTGCTCCCATTGGACAGAAATGACAGGGAACGAAAAATGGTGCTGTTAATACAACTGCAATATCC
>NW_013958303.1:0-314 GCF_001266775.1 Austrofundulus limnaeus
AGTCCCTGGCTCATTAGAAACAGTCCTCAGTCCCAGCACATTAGAACCAGTCCTCAGTCCCAGCACATTAGAATCAGTCCTCAGTCCCAGCTCATTAGAACCAGTCCTCAGTCCCAGCACATTAGAACCAGTCCTCAGTCCCAGCTCATTAGAACCAGTCCTCAGTCCCAGCACATTAGAACCAGTCCTCAGTCCCAGCACATTAGAATCAGTCCTCAGTCCCAGCTCATTAGAACCAGTCCTCAGTCCCTGGCTCATTAGAACCAGTCCTCAGTCCCTGGCTCATTAGAACAAGTCCTCAGTCCCTGGCTCAT
>NW_013958303.1:1314-2155 GCF_001266775.1 Austrofundulus limnaeus
CAGCACATTAGAACCAGTCCTCAGTCCCAGCTCATTAGAACCAGTCCTCAGTCCCAGCTCATTAGAACCAGTCCTCAGTCCCAGCTCATTAGAACCAGTCCTCATTCCCTGGCTCATTAGAACCAGTCCTCAGTCCCAGCTCATTAGAACCAGTCCTCAGTCCCTGGCTTGTTAGAACCAGTCCTCAGTTCCTGGCTCATTAGAACCAGTCCTCAGTCCCAGCTCATTAGAACCAGTCCTCAGTCCCGGCTCGTTAGAACCAGTCCTCAGTCCCAGCTCGTTAGAACCAGACAGTCCTCGGTCCCTGGCTCGTTAGAACCAGTCCTCAGTCCCTGGCTCATCAGAACCAGTCCTCAGTCCCTGGCTCATTAGAACCAGTCCTCAGTTCCTGGCTCATTAGAACCAGTCCTCAGTCCCTGGCTCATCAGAACCAGTCCTCAGTCCCTGGCTCATCAGAACCAGTCATCAGTCCCTGGCTCATTAGAACCAGTCCCCAGTCCCAGCTCATTAGAACCAGTCCTCAGTCCCAGCTCATTAGAACCAGTCCTCAGTCCCTGGCTCATTAGAACCAGTCCTCAGTCCCTGGCTCATTAGAACAAGTCCTCAGTCCCTGGCTCATTAGAACCAGTCCTCAGTCCCTGGCTCATTAGAACCAGTCCTCAGTCCCTGGCTCATTAGAACAAGTCCTCAGTCCCTGGCTCATTAGAACCAGTCCTCAGTCCCTGGCTCATTAGAACCAGTCCTCAGTCCCTGGCTCATTAGAACAAGTCCTCAGTCCCTGGCTCATTAGAACCAGTCCTCAGTCCCTGGCTCATTAGAACCAGTCCTCAGTCCCTGGCTC
>NW_013958304.1:0-633 GCF_001266775.1 Austrofundulus limnaeus
ACTCGTGGTAACACCTGTTGACTCGTGGTAACACCTGTTGACTCGTGGTAACACCTGTTGACTCGTGGTAACACCTGTTGACTCGTGGTTACACCTGTTGACTCGTGGTAACACCTGTTGACTCGTGGTTACACCTGTTGACTCGTGGTAACACCTGTTGACTTGTGGTTACACCTGTTGACTCATGGTCACACCTGTTGACTCGTAGTAACACCTGTTGACTCGTGGTAACACCTGTTGACTCGTGGTAACACCTGTTGACTCGTGGTAACACCTGTTGACTCATGGTTACACCTGTTGACTCATGGTTAACTCGTGATAACACCTGTTGACTCGTGGTAACATCTGTTGACTCGTGGTAACACCTGCTGACTCATGGTAACACCTGTTGACTCGTGGTTAACTCGTGGTAACACCTGTTGACTCGTGGTTACACCTGTTGACTCGTGGTAACACCTGTTCACTCGTGGTAACACCTGTTTACTCGTGGTAACACCTGTTGTCTCGTGGTAACACCTGTTGACTCATGGTTACACCTGTTGACTCGTGATTAACTCGTGGTAACACCTGTTGACTCGTTGTAACACCTGTTGACTCGTGGTTACACCTGTTGACTCGTGGTTAACTCGTGGT
>NW_013958304.1:1633-2154 GCF_001266775.1 Austrofundulus limnaeus
CTCGTGGTAACACCTGTTGACTCATGGTAACACCTGTTGACTCGTGGTAACACCTGTTGACTTGTGGTTACACATGTTGACTCGTGGTTACACCTGTTGACTCGTGGTAACACCTGTTGACTCATGGTAACACCTGTTGACTCGTGGTAACACCTGTTGACTCGTGGTAACACCTGTTAACTCGTGGTTACACCTGTTGACTCATGGTAACATCTGCTGACTCATGGTAACACCTGTTGACTCGTGGTTAACTCGTGGTAACTCCTGTTGACTCGTGGTAACACCTGTTGACTCGTGGTTACAACTGTTGACTCGTGGTAACACCTGTTGACTCGTGGTTAACTCGTGGTAACACCTGTATACTCGTGGTAACACCTGTTGACTCGTGGTTAGACCTGTTGACTCGTGGTAACACCTGTTGACTCGTGGTTAACTTGTGGTAACACCTGTATACTCGTGGTAACACCTGTTGACTCGTGGTTACACCTGTTGACTCGTGGTTACACCTGTTGACTCGTGGT
>NW_013958305.1:0-868 GCF_001266775.1 Austrofundulus limnaeus
AGCTAAAAGTAGCAGACTGTTAGCTAAAAGTAGCAGACTGTTAGCTAAAAGCAGCAGACTGTTAGCTAAAAGCTAAAAGTAGCAGACTGTTAGCTAAAAGCAGCAGACTGTTAGCTAAAAGCTAAAAGTAGCAGACTGTTAGCTAAAAACTAAAAGTAGCAGACTGTTAGCTAAAAGTCGCAGACTGTTAGCTAAAAGTTGCAAACTGTTAGCTAAAAACTAAAAGTAGCAGACTGTTAGCTAAAAGCTAAAAGTAGCAGACTGTTAGATAAAAGCTAAGAGCAGCAGACTGTTAGCTAAAAGCTAAAAGTAGCAGATAAGAGCAGCAGACTCTTAGCTAAAAGCTAAAAGTAGCAGATTGTTAGCTAAAAGCTAAAAGTAGCAGACTTTTACCTAAAAGCTAAAAGTAGCAGACTGTTAGCTAAAAGCAGCAGACTGTTAGCTTAAAGCTAAAAGCAGCAGACTGTTAGCTAAAAGTTAAAAGTAGCAGACTGTTAGCTAAAAATTAAAAGTAGCAGACTGTTAGCTAAAAGCTAAAAGTAACAGACTGTTAGCTAAAAACTAAAAGTAGCAGACTGTTAGCTAAAAGTAGCAGACTGTTAGCTAAAAGCTAAAAGTAGCAGACTGTTAGCTAAAAGCTAAGAGTAGCAGACTGTTAGCTAAAAACTAAAAGCAGCAGACTGTTAGATAAAAGTAGCAGACTGTTAGCTAAAAACTAAAAGCAGCAGACTGTTAGCTAAAAACTAAAAGTAGCAGACTGTTAGCTAAAAGCTAAAAGCAGCAGACTGTTAGCTAAAAGCTAAATGTAGCAGACTGTTAGCTAAAAGCTAAAAGCAGCAGACTGTTAGCTAAAAGCTAAATGTAGCAG
>NW_013958305.1:1868-2154 GCF_001266775.1 Austrofundulus limnaeus
AGCTAAGAGTAGCAGACTGTTAGCTAAAAGCAGCAGACTGTTAGCTAAAAGTAGCAGACTGTTAGCTAAAAGCTAAGAGTAGCAGACTGTTAACTAAAAGTAGCAGACTGTTAGCTAAAAGCAGCAGACTGTTAGCTAAAAGTAGCAGACTGTTAGCTAAAAGCTAAAAGTAGCAGACTGTTAGCTAAAAGCTAAGAGTAGCAGACTGTTAGCTAAAAGTAGCAGACTGTTAGCTAAAAGCAGCAGACTGTTAGCTAAAAGTAGCAGACTGTTAGCTAAAAGCTAA
>NW_013958306.1:0-278 GCF_001266775.1 Austrofundulus limnaeus
AAGACAAAGAAAAAATATAGAAAAGTTTTTTTTCACCAGGGTTACCTCTACATTGGTGATGGTCCTGGTCTAATGGTGGTGGTCCTGGTCTGATTGGTGGTGGTCCTGGTCTGATTGGTGGTGGTCCTGGTCTGATCGGTGGTGATCATTGTCTGATTGGTGGTGATCATTGTCTGATCGTTGGTTCTCATTGTCTGATTAGTGGTGGTCCTGGTTGGATTGCAGGTGGTCCTGATCTTATCGTTGGTGGTCCTGGTCTGATTGGTGGTGGTCCTGAT
>NW_013958306.1:1278-2154 GCF_001266775.1 Austrofundulus limnaeus
GATTGGTGGTGATCCTGGTCTGATTGGTGGTGATCCTGGTCTGATTGGTGGTGATCCTGGTCTGATTGGTGGTGATCATTGTCTGATTGGTGGTGATCATTGTCTGATCAGTGGTGGTCCTGATCTAATCGGTGGCGGTCCTGGTCTGATCTGTGGTGGTCCTGGTCTGATATGTGGTGGTCCTTGTCTGATCGATGGTGGTCCTGTTCTGATTGGTGGTGGTCATTTTCTGAAAGGTGGTGGTCCTGGTCTGATTGGTGGTTGTCCTGATATAATGGTGGTGGTCCTGGTCTGATATGTGGTGGACCTGGTCTGATATGTGGTGGTCCTGGTCTGATATGTGGTGGTCCTGGTCTGCTTGGTGGTGGTCATTGTCTGAAAGGTGGTGGTCCTGGTCTGATTGGTGATGGTCCTGGTCTAATGGTGGTGGTCCTGGTCTAATGGTGGTGGTCCTGGTCTTATTGGTGGTGGTCCTGAACTGATTTGTGGTGGTCCTTTGTCTGATCGGTGGTGATCATTGTCCGATTGGTGGTGATCATTGTCTGATCGTTGGTTCTCATTGTCTGATTAGTGGTGGTCCTCATCTGATCTGTGGTGTTCCTGGTTGGATTGCAGGTGGTCCTGATCTTATCGTTGGTGGTCCTGATATAATGGTGGTGGTCCTGGTCTGATTGGTGGTGGTCCTGGTCTGATTGGTGGTGGTCCTGGTCTGATTGGTGGTGGTCCTGGTCTAATGGTGGTGGTCCTGGTCTTATAGGTGGTGGTCCTGGTCTTATAGGTGGTGGTCCCGGTCTGATTGGTGGTGGTCCCGGTCTGATCGGTGGTGGTCCTGTCTGATTGGTGGTGATCATTGTCTGATTGGTGGTGATCATTGTC
>NW_013958307.1:1414-2154 GCF_001266775.1 Austrofundulus limnaeus
AATTTAAAACAAGTTCAACTAAACCCAAACTAAACAAGTTCAACTAAACCCAAACTAAACAAGTTCAACTAAACCCAAACTAAACAAGTTCAACTAAACCCAAACTAAACAAGTTCAACTAAACCCAAACCTTAACAAGTTCAGCTAAACCCAAACTAAACTAAACAAGTTCAACTAAACCCAAACCTTAACAGGTTCAGCTAAACCCAAACTAAACTAAACTAGTTCAACTAAACCCAAACCTTAACAGGTTCAGCTAAACCCAAACTAAACTAGTTCAACTAAACCCAAACCTTAACAAGTTCAGCTAAACCCAAACTAAACTAAACAAGTTAAACTAAACCCAAACCTTAACAGGTTCAGCTAAACCCAAACTAAACTAAACAAGTTCAACTAAACCCAAACCTTAACAAGTTCAACTAAACCCAAACTAAACTAGTTAAACTAAACCCAAACCTTAACAAGTTCAAATAAACCCAAACTAAACAAGTTCAACTAAACCCAAACTAAACTAAACAAGTTCAACTAAAGTAAACTAGATACATACCTAATCTTATCATGAAGAAGCAAACCTGGAGTCAGAGAGCAGTCTAAACAAATGATGATGATGATGACGAAGACAATGATGCTGATGATGATGATGATGATGATGATGTTACTGATGAAGGTGATAATGGTTTATTATATTGAAAATGATGATGATGATATTGATGAAGATGATGACGACGAAGACAATGATG
>NW_013958308.1:0-544 GCF_001266775.1 Austrofundulus limnaeus
GTTAGTAACATACTGTACTCAGTCAGCATTCAGACTGTGCTGAGTCAACATTCAGACTATACTTATTCACCAGTCAGACTGTGCTGAGTCACCATTTGCACTGTTCTCAGTCATTGATCTTACTCTACTGCGTCAGCAATCTGTATTATGTCATACTCAGACTGTGCTGAATCAACTTTCAGACTGTGCTCAGTCAGCAATCACACTGTGCTGATTCAGCAATCAGACTGTACTGGGTTAGCAATCCTACTGTACTCAGTCAGCATTCAGACTGTGCTGAATTACTATTCAGAATTTACTGTCATCATTCAGAATGAGCTGAGTCTGCATTCAGACTGAACTGAGACAGCATTTATTTTGTGCTGAGTCAGCATTTATTTTGTGCTGAGTTAGCATTTATTTTGTTCTGAGTCAGCATTTATTTTGTGCTGGGTCGGCATTTAGATAGTGATGAGTCAGCATTCAAAATGGGCTAAATCAACATAGAGTCTGAACTAAGTCAGCAATCAGGATTTGCTTAGTCAGAATTTAAATTGTGCTGAGT
>NW_013958308.1:1544-2153 GCF_001266775.1 Austrofundulus limnaeus
TTACTGTCAGCATTCAGAATGTGCTGAGTCTGCATTCAGACTGAACTGAGACAGCATTTATTTTGTGCTGAGTCAGCATTTATTTTGTGCTGAATTAGCATTTATTTTGTTCTGAGTCAGCATTTATTTCGTGCTGAGTCGGCATTCAGAATGTGCTAGGTCAGCAATCAGACTGTACTGGGTTAGCAATCCTTCTGTGCTGACTCAGCATTCAGACTGTGCTGAATTACTATTCAGACTTTACTGTCAGCATTCAGAATGTGCTGAGTCTGCATTCAGACTGAACTGAGACAGCATTTATTTTGTGCTGAGTCAGCATTTATTTTGTGCTGAGTCAGCATTTGCACTGTTCTGAGTCATTGATCTTACTGTACTGCGTCAGCAATCTTATGTCAGCACTCAGACTGTGCTGCATCAACTTTCAGACTATGCTCAGTCAGCATTCAAACAATGCTGAGTCTGCATTTAATTTGTGCCGAATCTGTATTTATTTTCTGCAGAGTCAGCATTCAGAATGTGCTTAGTCAGCATTTTTTGCTGAGTCAGCATTCAGACTGTACTAGAGCAGCAATAATTTTGTGCTGAGTCAGTGATCATACTGTACTGTGT
>NW_013958309.1:0-1153 GCF_001266775.1 Austrofundulus limnaeus
ACAGTCTATCAGTGCAGTAGTAGTAGAAAAAAATGCACAACTCAATATTTACAGTAGTTCCATTACTACTTTTGACTAAAACTTAAGTAGTTGGTTTTAGGACCTAAACTTGGCACAAATAGTAAGGGAATTTGTATTTGGTAGATTATTCCTTTTTTATAACAATGCTTCTGGGCAATAAATCGTATACCATTGGAAAGCCTGTTCATTTACCTTTTAAATGGTGCCATATTTGTAAGGACCACTTAGCATATTTTTCTTTAAGGCCAAGTTATGAACAGAGAAATAACAGCGCCTGCTGGAGTCACAGCCTTTGTGCGATGAACAGTAGAGCTGAGATGTGGGTTGTACACATGAAAAACTTGCCAAATACAGCTTATTCTGTTGTTGCTACTGACACTTGTTTTGAGTTTTTAACACCCATAGGTGCTGCCAAATCATGTGCCTGGTATAAGATTTATTTCCAAGAAGCATTGTTACAAAGAAAAAATCTAAAGTATACAAATTTTTTACATTTTGTGCCAAGTATGTTTCTTTTCTCATTTTGTTTTTACTTGTTTAGCTTTATCAAACTGTAAAGTGAGTCACAAATGTTTTATAACTTCTGCTCACATCAGGTCACCCTAAAGCCAAAGCTTTCATCACTCATGGTGGTGCAAATGGGGTTTATGAGGCCATCTATCACGGTGTTCCCATGGTGGGAATCCCCATGTTTGCTGAACAACCAGACAACATGGTGCACATGAAGGCCAAAGGAGTTGCAGCTAACGTTGACTTTAACTCCATGACAATTGAGGATCTCAGAAATGCAATCAACACGGTCATCAATGACGAATCGTAAGTTCCTCTACATGTATGCACCAAAACTGTTAAAGTTTATGAAACACTTTTTCTTTTTTTAAACATATATATAAAAACATATTTAAATTTACAATATTGTTACAGTTTAAACGCTCAAAGGAAAATCAATGTTTTTTATGTGTGTGAATGTTAATATTTTAAAGCACAGTGCTTATACCCTCCTGCTTTCCTGGGGTCAAAATGACTCCTTTTAAATTGAGGCCGTTGGTCATTTTGATATAGCCAGATGATAAATCTTCCCACCGATAGTTTTCCATTACTGATAACATTTCAATATGCAACTGTGACTGAA
>NW_013958310.1:0-787 GCF_001266775.1 Austrofundulus limnaeus
AGAACATATAGTACGTGAAGAACATATAGTACGTGAAGAACATATAGTACGTGACGAACATATAGTACGTGAAGAACAGTATGTACAAAATGTAAAGAACGTTCCTTATGTAAAAAACAAGAACATACAGTACGTGAAAAACATAGTAAGCACAAAACGTAAAGAACATTCATTACGTAAAAAACTAAGAACGTTAAGTAAGTAAAGAACATACAAAACAAAGAATGTTCAGTACTTAAAAAACAGTCAGTACACAAAGAACTTTCAGTACATAAAGAATGTTCAGAACACAGTACGTGAAGAACATATAGTACGTACAAAACATAAAGAACGTTCCGTATGTAAAAAACGAACATTCAGGATGTAAAATTAAAACGTTCGTTAAGTAAAGAACATACAAAACAAAGTATGGAAAGAATGTTCAGTACATAAAAAACAAAGAACATAGTATGTAAATGTAAAAAATGAAAAGAACGTTCAGAACATACAGTATATACAAAAACAATTTTCTGAACTTTCAGTAAAGAATGTACTGTGTTCAGTATGTAATGAATGCTCAGAACACTCTACCTCCTGCTGGGTTTTACAGAAGGCAGCTGAAGAATGATGGAGTTCTAGTTTTTCTAAAACTTCCCACCTGAATAATCAGAAATGTTTGACCTTCTGTCCCTACCTGAGGACGTCCAGGCTGGTCTCATAGTTGTCATCACAGGACTCGTAGATGTTTTCTTTTCTTGTTTTCCTGTAGTTTGGCCTGTAAATGAGAAAAATAACATCAGTCCTAAAG
>NW_013958310.1:1787-2153 GCF_001266775.1 Austrofundulus limnaeus
TCCAGAGAGGTTAGAGAGACCAGGATCCAGAGAGGTTCTAGAGACCAGGATCCAGAGAGGTTCTAGAGACCAGGATCCAGAGAGGTTCTAGAGACCAGGATCCAGAGAGGTTCTAGAGACCAGGATCCAGAGAGGTTAAAGAGACCAGGATCCAGAGAGGTTATAGAGACCAGGATCCAGAGAGGTTAGAGAGACCAGGATCCAGAGAGATTATAGAGACCAGGATCCAGAAAGGTTAGAGAGACCAGGATCCAGAGAGGTTAGAGAGACCATGATCCAGAGAAGTTTTAGAGACCAGGATCCAGAGAGGTTAGAGAGACCAGGATCCAGAGAAGTTTTAGAGACCAGGATCCAGAGAGGTTATAG
>NW_013958311.1:0-726 GCF_001266775.1 Austrofundulus limnaeus
CACAGACACTTTTTTATTGTTTTTTTTTTTCTGTTTGGTCGGAGGGAAGGGGGAGGGGTAGGGGTTTGGTCTATCTAAATAACAGCCATTTGTTGGTCAATCACTTTTAGTATCTATAAAGTTTGTAGAAACAAACCTGTTTGCATCATTTTCTTTCAGAGTGCTATCACAGATCTCTTTAGACTCCGGAAGTCCTCATGCAGCACCATTGTGGATACACAACTAAACTTTCAGCTCCTGGTGCAAACTTCAAAACCTTTCACAATTTTGATAGCAAAAAGAACAATCAAATATGCATGTCAAACTGAAAGGCAGTTTATTATAACTTTTTACAACAAACAGGAGCTTTGATTCATAATGGCTAACTGAAGGAGAACGTTTTGTTTGAGTTTTTATGTCGTTTACATTATTATTTATCCCTTTTTGCAGCTTGCAGGGTAATAAATCTATTAAGCAGTGATATGTAACGGAGAGTGAAATCTTGGAGATATTAATGAAACGACATGCTTCTTCACTAAAACTTTACAAAACAAAACAAACAATTTGCACTGTTTGGAGGGTTCTAATAATTCTATATTACCAGTTAGATTTTGTCACAAAGCCAACAGATTTTTTGCTTTAAAAGCAATGTTTGATGAAGACAATTATTTTAACCTATCTAACCCATACCAAAGGCACTGTTGGGTAATTTTATCTCTTTACAGTAAAAGGTGCAGACCACACGCT
>NW_013958311.1:1726-2152 GCF_001266775.1 Austrofundulus limnaeus
GGGGAGGACCAGGGAGGATGATTCAACCACTCAACCACTAGATGTCGCTGAAAACAACAAATCCTACACACTGTCCTTTTAACACTACAATAATGATTTCTGTCTGAAACAGTTTTTATTTCTATTTTTGCCTGTCAACATTTTTATTTTATGGGGAAAAATATTTGATTATATAAGTATGTTAACATCATCCATCTTTAACTGCTTCTTCCTGTCTGGGTTGTTGGTGCTCATGTGCAGCGTTCACTGTGTGAGAGGCAGGGTACACCCAGAACAGGCTGCAAGAGAAACACAGCGTCATTGAAATAAAACCATTCACTCACACCTAGGGACAGCTTAGATACCACTGAATCTAACGTGTGTTTTTGATCTGTGAGAGGAGAAAACCCCCACATGCATGAAGAGAGCATGTAGACTCCACCCAGA
>NW_013958312.1:1940-2152 GCF_001266775.1 Austrofundulus limnaeus
CAAAAACATGCACACATCAACAAAACTTCAAAAACTTCAAAACAAACACTCTTTTAGTGTTCTTTTCAACTCTGTGCATTGAGCCATACCGCCGAGCTCTAACTGGTTGTTAGATCTTTTAAACCTAAATTACAGAGTGAGTATGTTTAAGTTTTGTGAGTTTGACTCTTTAAGATGTGTTAATTTGAACTTATTTACTTTGGTTTAGTAAA
>NW_013958313.1:0-247 GCF_001266775.1 Austrofundulus limnaeus
GTTAAACAAAGGTGGTACATCAGCCAGGAATCAACAATGTGTACGAGAGAAGATGCGAGAATTAGGTAGGCTAATTGACAGTGCCAGAAGGGTCACAACCTTGACAAAAATGGAAGATCTCATAGATCCAAAGCATTACATGGAAACTGTCAAAGCAGTCCAGTTTACATGTGGATATGATGACAAAACAAGCAAGTTCTCAATCCCATCACTTGCAAACAAACTTGGAAACACCCTGGTTAAAATA
>NW_013958313.1:1247-2152 GCF_001266775.1 Austrofundulus limnaeus
GCTAAAGACCTCCACCCAGTATTAAACAATGGTTTTGCCAGAAGTTTAGTTTGTTTAGTTTGGAAAATGGCAAAAAACGTTTGTTATACATTCACAGGTGTGTTGAGGCAGCTGAAAATACCTATTGGTAAGAAACTCAAGGAAACTGTTTTGCTTAACTTTACCAACAAAAACCATTAATGATAAATTTAATGTTTTTTTGTTGTTCCTTTTTTTTAGTTTTCTATGTTTCTGTTGCCGTTGGGTGAGTTTACTTAAAGTTGTCAGACAGATAAGTGGAATTTTGTAAAGTACATGTCTAGTTTTAAGTTTCAGACCAACATTTTCACTGTACTTGTAACCCGTAGTGGTGTATTATTATTTGAGTTACTGTTTTTGGTTTCTTTTGGGTGAGCAGTTCATTAAATAAAAGTGGAATTTTATAAAGTACGCATGTAATTTTGAGTTTCAGACTAATGTTTTCAGTAGACTTGTAACCAATTATGGTATATTATTTTTTAAGTTAGTGTTTCTGTTTCTTTTGGGTGAGCAGTTCATTAAATAAAAGTGGTACTTTGTTAATTAAATATGCTGAGTTTCCCTGACCAACATGTTCATTATACTTGTAAAAAGTCAGCTAGTAGTGAGGTGGCTTTGTGTGTGGTTGACTGGTTAAATTTTTTTTCTTTTATGTAATGACACTGATGATTACGTAATTACATCCTTTACGGTAAGAAAGTAAGTTTTACCAGTTTACTTGTAAGGTCCCCATTAAGTAATATTTGAAATGTCCCCATGAAGTAAATGGTGTTTGTGTGAATTATGCAGATGATATGCAAATGAGGTCCCCATAACCCATGTTTATCCAAAACTTCATAGGTCCCCATTAAGTAATATTTGAAATGTCCCCATGAAGTAAATGGTGT
>NW_013958314.1:0-466 GCF_001266775.1 Austrofundulus limnaeus
CAATTAATAGTGATAAATTTCTTTGCCAATATTGCCCAACCCAACCGTAGATTGTGTTCCAACTACAGGGGGATCACACTACTGAGCCTCCCTGGTAAGGTCTATTCAGGGGTCCTGGAGAGGAAGGTCCGTCGGATAGTCAAATCTTGGATTCAGGAAGAGCAGTCTGGTTTTGGTCCTGGTCGTGGAACACTAGCCCGGCTCTACACCCTCAGCAGGGTCCTGGAGGGTGTTTGGGAGTTCAACCAGTCCTGATCTCCAGCTCTCACTGGAACGCTTCACAGCCGAGTGTGAAGCAGCCGGGATGAAGATCAGTGCCTCCAAATACCAGACCCTGGTCTTGAGCTGGAAAAGAGTAGAGTGTCTCCTCGTGGTCTGGGAGGAGGTCCTGCCCCAAGTGGAGGAGTTTAAGTATCTCGCAGTCTTGTTCATGAATGAGGGAAGAATGGAGCAGGAGATCAACAGG
>NW_013958314.1:2831-3248 GCF_001266775.1 Austrofundulus limnaeus
CACAAACATGTGACTGTCACATTAAAGGCCTAGCTATCCTTAAAGGAATACATACTATACATCTTTCATGCCCAACTTCTGCTGTTTGGCTTCAACTCAGCCTGCTGAGTTTGATCCAATAAACATCATTCCTATAGCCAATCCAGGAGGTGGAAACTTCTCTGTCTTTTGCTGCTTATCCAAAGTCAGGTGGTGGAAGAAACAGGTCCAGAAGAGAAACCCAGACCTTCCTGTACCCTGCGACATGTTTCAGCTTGTCTTGGGGGATCCCAAGGTATTCCCAGGCTGGAGAAGATATCAAATCTTTCCACTGAGTCCTGGATTTTCCTTGGGGCCTCCTATCAGTGGGACATGCCTGGAAGAACTCTAAAAGGAGGCGTCCAGAAGGCATCCTAATCAGACGAACCACCTCAACTG
>NW_013958314.1:4248-4517 GCF_001266775.1 Austrofundulus limnaeus
GTCCTGGATTTTCCTTGGGGCCTCCTATCAGTGGGACATGCCTGGAAGAACTCTAAAAGGAGGCGTCCAGAAGGCATCCTAATCAGACGAACCACCTCAACTGACTCATTTTGATGTGGAGGAGCAGTGGCTCTATTCTGAGCCCCCTCCCCCAGATGGCAAAGCTCCTCACCCTATGATGCAACCCAGTGGTTCCCAATCCTGGTCCTCAACTACCCCTACCCAGCATGTTTTACATGTTTCCCTGCTATTCAGCAGGTCTTCAGAAG
>NW_013958315.1:0-630 GCF_001266775.1 Austrofundulus limnaeus
ACACACACACACACACACACGGTGCGTGATTATGGATTTTTGTGAAAATGATGGATTTTTGAGGCTTATTATGCAGGTAAACGTCCAAAAGGGGTTGACATGTATGTACAGTATGTATATGTCCCACAAAACCACAGTGTTAAGACTGAACCTGTGTTGGGCTTTTTGACACATGAGCATGGAGTGTTAAACAACATGTCAGAAAGGACACAATTTCAAGAACCTAAACAGTTTTCATTTTTTCACCACAAATCCTGGTTTCATTTAGAAAACTGAGTGTTCCCTCATGGAGAAAGTGATTGCATATTAGAGTGCACTGTGCCTAAACTATACTGACATGGGTTAATCAGAGTTATAATCTGATTATTAATGCAGCGCAGATTCTCATGCATAATACAGAGCACACGAAATAGTCTGATTTTAATGTGACAAATCAGACGAGCAGGTAAGTCAACTGTACAGCACTTTAAGAGAAAGTTTGAGGATGTTCTGAAAAGTCTCATGACAATTCTGACCTTTGAAGATTCTATAAGAAGAAAAAAGTAATATATTATATGTATGTATGTATGTATGTATGTATGTATGTGTGTATGTATGTATGTATGTATGTATGTATGTATGTATGTATGT
>NW_013958315.1:1630-2152 GCF_001266775.1 Austrofundulus limnaeus
CTTGATGACTGTTTTTGCACAGTAGTGAGAAGTGAGAGGAAGTCATCATGTACAGTAGGTCAGGAGAAAAACAATGTTATAAAAGAGTAAATATTTTACTGCTTTGTTAATGCACTGTCTCACCTCTGTATCAAAAGGAGGTTTTATGTAGAGATTTCTGACACGACTTTTTTGGTTATATATTACATGGATAATGCAGAAATATGACCTATGTGTGAAAAGGGCAAACATCACTCACTTTTGTGACTTTTTATTAAATTATGTGCTTTCTTGTCAATTCGTCAAATAGGCCTTTTGAGAAATCACAGGTTTTGATGTGTTTTTAGTATTAATTTATATTTCATTTATTTAACCTGGTCCTCACTTCAGACCTTTTTTTATTTTTTGTTGTCTTTTTCTACAATGTAGAGACCAAAAATGCAGTAACTAGTTGAAAGGAATGGGCTCTGTTTATAGGTCCCTGGTGCATCTCAAGGTTAAAACCAAAGTTGCAAAATGCACTCACTATCAGCAACATTGGTC
>NW_013958316.1:0-298 GCF_001266775.1 Austrofundulus limnaeus
TACCTATGTTTCCTAGAATCCTGGTACCTATGTTCTTTGGCACCTGTGTTCTTTGGTACCTATGTTTCCTGTTACCTACATTTCCTGGTACCTATGTTTCCTAGAACCCTGATGTTCTTTGGTACCTATGTTTCCTGGTACCTATGTTTCCTGGTACCTATGTTTCCTGCTACCTATGTTTCCTGGTACCTATGTTTCCTAGAACCCTGGTACCTACAATATGTTCTCTGGTACCTATGTTCTTTGGTACCTATGTTCTTTGCTACCTATGTTTCCTAGAACCCTGGTACCTAAGTTT
>NW_013958316.1:2777-3253 GCF_001266775.1 Austrofundulus limnaeus
TGTTCTCTGGTACCTATGTTCTTTGGTACCTATGTTCTTTGCTACCTATGTTTCCTAGAACCCTGGTACCTAAGTTTCCTGGTGCCTATGTTTCCTAGAACCCTGGTACCTATGTTTCCTGGTACCTATGTTTCCTAGAACCCTGGTACCTACAGTATGTTCTCTGGTACCTATGTTCTTTGGTACCTATGTTCTTTGCTACCTATGTTTCCTAGAACCCTGGTACCTAAGTTTCCTGGTGCCTATGTTTCCTAGAACCCTGGTACCTATGTTTCCTGGTACCTAAGTTTCCTGGTACCTATGTTCTTTGGTACCTGGTACCTATGTTTCCTGGTACCTATGTTTCCTGGTACCTATGTTTCCTAGAATCCTGGTACCTATGTTCTTTGGCACCTGTGTTCTTTGGTACCTATGTTTCCTGTTACCTACGTTTCCTGGTACCTATGTTTCCTGTTACCTACGTTTCCTGGTACCTA
>NW_013958316.1:4253-4631 GCF_001266775.1 Austrofundulus limnaeus
AGAACCCTGATGTTCTTTGGTACCTATGTTTCCTGGTACCTATGTTTTCTGGTACCTATGTTTCCTGTTACCTACGTTTCCTGGTACCTATGTTTCCTGCTACCTGTGTTCTTTGGTACCTATGTTTCCTGTTACCTACGTTTCCTGGTACCTATGTTTCCTGTTACCTACGTTTCCTGGTACCTATGTTTCCTGCTACCTGTGTTCTTTGGTACCTATGTTTCCTGTTACCTACGTTTCCTGGTACCTATGTTTCCTGTTACCTATGTTTCCTGTTACCTATGTTTCTTGTTACCTATGTTTCCTGTTACCTATGTTTCCTGTTACCTACGTTTCCTGTTACCTATGTTTCCTGTTACCTACGTTTCCTGTTACCTA
>NW_013958317.1:0-1034 GCF_001266775.1 Austrofundulus limnaeus
CTGCTGTACTGACTGTCAAGGTGGATAGGATGTTGAAGAAGGAGCTCTCTATTCAGCTAAAAGGCTAATGTTTTTGGACAGACAGCCAGACGGTGCTGAGATACATAAATAATAACACTAAACGATTTCAGACCTTTGTTGCAAATAGAGTGGCTGCAATAAGAGAGGCTACAGATGTTTTTCAGTGGCGGTACATCAACTCTAAGGCCAATCCAGCAGATGAAGCTTCCAGAGGTTTGACTGCAGAGAACTTTATGGCCTGTCAGAGGTGGATAAATGGTCCCGACTTTCTTAGAAGGCCAGAACAAGAGTGGCCAAAGCCTTTTGAATCCCAGCCTGTTTGTTCTGAAGACCCAGAGGTGAAAAGGGATGCCCTGGTAAACATCATTGACACACATTCAAACGATTCTACTACCAGGCTGGTGCATTATTTTTCAAGCTGGACCAAACTCAAGACTTCAGTTGCTTGGTTGCTCAAATTGAAGGACATTCTGTTGAGCTTGAGTAGGAAGAGGAAAGAGTTAATGGCTGTTCTTCCCTCTGCTGACTCTTCTACAGCTTTGGATGTGATAGAAGATGAGATGAGAAAGAATAGATCTGTTGTTTGCAAACAAACTCTTACAGTAAAGGACCTCTCCAGAGCAGAGACTGCCATAATCCGCTACAGCCAACATATAAGCTTCAAAGAAGAAATTAAAGACTTGCAGAGTGGAGCATCTGTTGTGAAGAGCATGAGCAATATCTACAGGCTTGATCCAGTATTGCAGCAAGGTTTGCTGAAAGTGGGTGGCAGGCTTAGTCGTTCAGCCCTCTCTCAGGAACAGAAACATCCTGTTATCCTCTCTAAGAACCAGCATGTATCCAAACTTATCCTGCAGGACTTACATCAGCGACTGGGACATGCAGGAAGAAATCATATGCTTTCAGCCCTCAGAGAAAGATACTGGATTACTAGTGCCAACTCAGCCTGTAGAAAAATATTATCAGAATGCGTTGTGTGTAAACGTTACAGAGGACAACCAGCAGAGCAGAAA
>NW_013958318.1:0-621 GCF_001266775.1 Austrofundulus limnaeus
TCCAGTAAACTGGTCCAGTAAACTGTTCCAGTAAACTGCTCCATCAAACTGTTCCAGTAAACTGGTCCAGTAAACTGTTCCAGTAAACTGCTCCATCAAACTGTTCCAGTAAACTGGTCCAGTAAACTGTTCCAGTAAACTGCTCCAGTAAACTGTTCCAGTAAATTGTTCCAGTAAACTGCTCCAGTAAATTGTTCCAGTAAACTGTTCCAGTAAACTGGTCCAGTAAACTGCTCCATTAAACTGCTCCATTAAACTGCTCCAGTAAACTGTTCCAGTAAATTGTTCCAGTAAACTGCTCCAGTAAATTGTTCCAGTAAACTGTTCCAGTAAACTGGTCCAGTAAACTGCTCCATTAAACTGCTCCATTAAACTGCTCCAGTAAACTGTTCCAGTAAATTGTTCCAGTAAACTGCTCCAGTAAATTGTTCCAGTAAACTGTTCCAGTAAACTGCTCCAGTAAACTGCTCCAGTAAACTGTTCCAGTAAATTGTTCCAGTAAACTGTTCCAGTAAACTGGTCCAGTAAACTGCTCCAGTAAACTGCTCCAGTAAACTGGTCCAGTAAACTGCTCCATTAAACTGCTCCATTAAACTGCTCCATTAAACTGCTCCATTAAAC
>NW_013958318.1:1621-2151 GCF_001266775.1 Austrofundulus limnaeus
TGTTCCAGTAAACTGGTCCAGTAAACTGTTCCAGTAAACTGCTCCATCAAACTGTTCCAGTAAACTGGTCCAGTAAACTGTTCCAGTAAACTGCTCCATCAAACTGTTCCAGTAAACTGGTCCAGTAAACTGTTCCAGTAAACTGCTCCAGTAAACTGTTCCAGTAAATTGTTCCAGTAAACTGCTCCAGTAAACTGCTCCATTAAACTGCTCCAGTAAACTGGTCCAGTAAACTGCTCCAGTAAACTGGTCCAGTAAACTGGTCCAGTAAACTGCTCCATTAAACTGCTCCAGTAAACTGTTCCAGTAAACTGTTCCAGTAAACTGCTCCAGTAAACTGCTCCGGTAAACTGGTCCAGTAAACTGCTCCAGTAAATTGTTCCAGTAAACTGTTCAAGTAAACTGGTCCAGTAAACTGGTCCAGTAAACTGCTCCATTAAACTGCTCCAGTAAACTGTTCCAGTAAACTGCTCCAGTAAACTGTTCCAGTAAACTGTTCCAGTAAACTGCTCCAGTAAACTGTTCCAGTA
>NW_013958319.1:0-732 GCF_001266775.1 Austrofundulus limnaeus
AATCTGAACTAAACTCTGTTTATCTGAACTAACCTCTGTTAATCTGAACTAAACTCTGTTAATCTGAACTAACCTCTGTTAATCTGGACTAAACTCTGTTAATCTGAACTAACCTCTGTTAATCTGAACTAAACTCTGTTAATCTGAACTAACCTCTGTTAATCTGGACTAAACTCTGTTAATCTGAACTAACCTCTGTTAATCTGAACTAACCTCTGTTAATCTGAACTAAACTCTGTTAATCTGGACTAAACTCAGTTAATCTGAACTAACCTCTGTTAATCTGAACTAAACTCTGTTAATCTGAACTAACCTCTGTTAATCTGACCTAACCTCTGTTAATCTGGACTAAACTCTGTTAATCTGAACTAACCTCTGTTAATCTGAACTAACCTCTGTTAATCTGAAAAAACTCTGTTAATCTGATTATTTAATCTAGAAACAAACAGAGAGCTTCACTCCACCTCTGGTTCCTGCTGTGACCCGGAGCAGGTGGTTAGTTTACCTCTTCAGGTGCTTCCTATCAGGGTGCATCATTCAGATTATATCAGGTACAAGGATTACACACAGTAGACACGTGGGAATAAAAAAATAAAGAGAATAAAGATGGAGAGAGAGCTGCCATCCTAGCAACTGTTCCCCTAGCAACACAATCTGTCTGAAGAGGAAGGAGGCCAGCAGACACACACACACACACACACACACACACACACACACACACACACACACACA
>NW_013958319.1:1732-2151 GCF_001266775.1 Austrofundulus limnaeus
CTCTGTTAATCTGAACTAACCTCTGTTAATCTGGACTAAACTCTGTTAATCTGAACTAACCTCTGTTAATCTGAACTAACCTCTGTTAATCTGAAAAAACTCTGTTAATCTGATTATTTAATCTAGAAACAAACAGAGAGCTTCACTCCACCTCTGGTTCCTGCTGTGACCCGGAGCAGGTGGTTAGTTTACCTCTTCAGGTGCTTCCTATCAGGGTGCATCATTCAGATTATATCAGGTACAAGGATTACACACAGTAGACACGTGGGAATAAAAAAATAAAGAGAATAAAGATGGAGAGAGAGCTGCCATCCTAGCAACTGTTCCCCTAGCAACACAATCTGTCTGAAGAGGAAGGAGGCCAGCAGACACACACACACACACACACACACACACACACACACACACACACACACACA
>NW_013958320.1:0-433 GCF_001266775.1 Austrofundulus limnaeus
GCCAATGGAACCAAAGCCACAGGAACGTGCGTACACCAGCCCTGGAGTTGGCTTGGGGCTGCGCACATTTCCACGTTCAGTTGGGTTTTGATACATCCAGAGTTTTTTTGTGGAAAATGACGTACGCACCGTTGATACATGAGGTCCCTGGTGTTTTGGGACTAACCTGCTCCGTGTCGTTGGTGAGGGTCACAGCATTCCCATCCATGTCAGTGGGTGAGATGGTGACAGCTCCACTGGCTGTGGCCTCCTCTGACACCAGCAGCTGCTCCTTTCCACGCATTTCAGACACCTCCTGAACCTCGGCCTCGCCTCTCCTCCTCTTGGAGGAGCGTGAGGAGGAAGACCCCGTTGTCCTGGAAACAGTGACTCGAGCCGACGGAGTGGGAGACAGTTTCAGTCTGGAAGAAACACAATTAAAGTACATATATAC
>NW_013958320.1:1433-2150 GCF_001266775.1 Austrofundulus limnaeus
GTGGGGAGGGGGTGGGGGGAGTGTGCTCCAATGTGAGCATGTGTGTGTGGGGGGAGACAGGGGTAGGAAGGTGCTGTAGTGGTGGAGGTGGAGGGGGGTGGCCTCGTGGCCGCTCATCAGGCCGTGGTTTCGGCCTGATGAACGGCCTGATAACGGGCTTGACAAAATTATCCTTCCCAAGTACCTCCGGTATTAGTCGTCCTCTTTAATGCCAAGCACCCTTATGTTGTTCCTGCGAGACCGACTCTCCAGATCATTTAGTTTAGCTTTCAACATGGCGTTAGCTTCTTGAAGCTGACCACAGGAAGCCTCAAGAGCCGAGATACGGGTATCAGCGGATGACATGGCTTTGTCAATGGTGTCGACTCGGCTCTCTATCTCACGTTGTTCCTTTTGCGTAACAGCAAGGTAAGCTTCAATGGCAACTAAACATTCGTTGATTGACTTTTCAGGTCATCAATGTGGTCGAAAAGCTTAGCGATTTGTGCTCCCTGGGTTGTAATAGTAGCTAGCTTCATTGCTAGCGCCGGAGCTCGATTGTGTTGTTTCCTTCTGTGCATTGTCCTTTTTTCCCATTGTGAAGAAAAAATAATGCAGACGTATACCCGCTCACTTAAAATGAAACAAAAAAGAATAAAAGACCAAGTGCATTATATTAAAAAAAAGTTTGATGAGAAATCACGGAGCCCCACCAAAAACGTGTCTACTTCATTACAG
>NW_013958321.1:0-509 GCF_001266775.1 Austrofundulus limnaeus
GATCATATTATATACGAGGTCGTTTTATACATGAGATCGTATTATACATGAGATCACATTATACACGAGGTCGTATTATACATGAGGTCGTATTATACATGAGATCATATTATACACGAGGTCGTATTATACATGAGATCGTATTATACATGAGATCACATTATACACGAGGTCGTATTATACATGAGGTCGTATTATACGAGATCATATTATACACGAGATCGTATTATACACGAGATCGTATTATACATGATGTCGTATTATATATGAGATCGTATTATACATGAGATCATATTATACACGAGGTCGTATTATACATGAGATCGTATTATACATGAGATCACATTATACACGAGGTCGTATTATACATGAGGTCGTATTATGCACGAGGTCGTATTATACATGAGATCATATTATACATGAGATCATATTATACATGAGATCGTATTTTACACGAGATCGTATTATACATGAGGTCGTATTATACATGAGATCGTATTATACATGAG
>NW_013958321.1:1509-1976 GCF_001266775.1 Austrofundulus limnaeus
CATATTATATACGAGGTCGTTTTATACATGAGATCGTATTATACATGAGATCACATTATACACGAGGTCGTATTATACATGAGGTCGTATTATACACGCGATCATATTATACATGAGATCGTATTTTACACGAGATCGTATTATACATTAGGTCGTATTATACATGAGATCGTATTATACATGAGGTCGTATTATACATGAGATCGTATTATACATGAGATAAGATTATACATGAGATCGTATTATACACGAGATCAAATTATACATGAGGTCGTATTATACATGAGATCATATTATACACGAGGTCGTATTATACATGAGGACGTATTATACATGAGATCGTATTATACATGAGGTCGTATTATACACAAGATCGTATTATACATGAGATAAGATTATACATGAGATCGTATTATACACGAGATCAAATTATACATGAGGTCGTATTATACATGAGATCATATTAT
>NW_013958322.1:0-1031 GCF_001266775.1 Austrofundulus limnaeus
TGGTATTTTCTTTTTATCTTGGCACTGGATTTTCTGCAAACATATCGAGTTTGCGCGAGCGGCTCTTTTGAAGATGTTGCTAAAGTTGAACTGCAGTCCTCCTGGGACTCCACAGTGATGCTTGTTAAACTGATGCTGCTTGCATTAGCATCAAGTTGTTGCACTTTTCCCATTGTATCAGATGTTTCGTCAGTTTTTCTTTTGAGCGACTCGGTCTTAAGCCACTATTTCATTATAAACACAATCAGAGGCTAAGTGCACGTTTCACTCTTTCTTCACGTCACAGCATATATTTGTTTTGTCGTAAAATTTACTCCGTCAACATAAGACGTAATAAAAAGATCAGGCTAAAAAAATCACGTAAACGTAAAATGTCAAAACAAAAGTTTGATATTCTCCATCCATCCTTCTATCTATCCATTCATCCATCATCTGCCTCCACTCACTCCTAGGCTGGGAGCCTTTCCCAGCACAAGACTGATCCCCACTCCATCACAGGACCACATATTTGTGGGAGAAATTCAAAAATACCCAGAGAAATGTTAGACAAAGAAAATAGTATGGTGACTACCGACACTTTCTCAGCCATTTGCTTTCTTTTGTATGATGAATTTCTCATGTAATTTTGCTGAAGAGAAGATTTATTTTTTAATCATGGTTATGCTGGCACCTTAGAACTACCACTGCTCTCTAGTTTTCTTGCTGTTTTTTTCTTCATATTTTCTTGCACTGTAGTTTGTTAAAACAACAAAACAACCACAACAAACAAAAATAGACTAAGACTGAAATCAACACACCAATGTTGTATACAGTTTTCTACGGACCACTAGGGGGTGCACACAGACCATCAGTGGTCCAGGGATTGAGGAAGTTTGCCCTATGCCAATGGTTAAAGTGTATCCAACCCACCCACCTGTGAAAGGATAACTCCGCCCCCAGGCAAATTTGAAAAATGTCAACAAAGTGGGTAGTGCCAAGAGACACTGAGGGGCACAGCCTAAAGTGTATGTATGTGTGTGCGTGTGTGTGTG
>NW_013958323.1:0-599 GCF_001266775.1 Austrofundulus limnaeus
GTGCTTCAGTTTGTCTCAAATGGGATTTCTTTTTTTGTTTTTTTTATTTTTTTTCTTTTTTTTATTTTTGGGGGGGAGGATTTCAAAAGCGGTCAGTATGTCCAGATAATGGTCTCTGTCCTCAGTCAGCTCTGACACAGACTCCTGAAGTTGTTCATTTTTCTCTTTCTGTTCCTGGACCTGACGCATGCTGGCTTCAAGCTCTGATTTCAGCTGTTCATAAGAGACTCTCAAGTCCTTGTGCTCTTGTGTTTCCAGCTGTTGCTTTGAGCTGCTGACAAAGTCATCGTACTTTTGTTTCAGCTCACTGTAAGGATACCACAGTTGCTCGAAACTTTCCTTCAGCGCCTTCTCTTTCTCTGCGGCGGAAAAGAACAGGTACTTCAGGGTCTGGTTTTCTTCCCTAAGTGCTTCAATTAGTCTTTCATTTTTGTCCTGCTGACAGTCTCCCTTTGTTCTCTGTCCTATGATTTTAACATCTTTTTTCTTGGACGTGTGTTTTAAATCAGCCGCTTTAGAAGTTTTATCTGTACACTGCCTGAAAAACCGTGAAAAAGAGGGCATCTTTTTAAATTTCAATTTCTGGTTCTCAGTCTGTG
>NW_013958323.1:1599-2150 GCF_001266775.1 Austrofundulus limnaeus
GTATAAATTATATACATTTATTTGCATTTTGCAGAGAGAAATAAGTATCAGTGTCTTGGAGAACACATCCTACACTCAGTGCATGTCAGGAAGACTACTCGATTCTGGGTTTTACCCTTTTGAACTCTCATTTACCACAACAGACAAACAAAAAACAAACAAACAAAAAAACGAACAAACAAACAAACAAAGACGCAGATTCTAAATGTAAGGCCTAGCGTGTCTTAAAGAAATGCACACTGCATGCCACCTTTCATGCCAGAGTTTTAAACTAAAATCCTTTTGTGTTAAGAAACTTTGAAGTAAATTATATTTTGGTCAAACATTGTAATTAACATGCAATATCTGTTAGTGCTTAAAGCAGGGACGCCCAAACTTTTTCCTGAAGAAGGCCAAAATAAAAATCTATCTATGGGCTGTGGGGCAAATGCATCTATAAAACATGAAATGCTTTTTAATTAAAGTCCTTTTAATTTTTAAGCAAGCAGTCAGTGCGATATTCCACGTATTTTTTTTTCAGCCTGTACACTTAGAGAAAAATTGATGTACAT
>NW_013958324.1:0-342 GCF_001266775.1 Austrofundulus limnaeus
GTATACAAAAGAACAAACATGTTCCTGAAAGTTGTCCTATAAAAAGAACTTTAACTTTGATGTTAAAGCAGGAAGCTTGTGAAAATGAACACAAAAGGAAGAAAATTGTTACCTTCAGTAAAATAAACCCAGATTTCACTTAAGTCTGGAAAGGTTGTGAACATCACTTGTTGTAGATAACTCTTTGAACGCCCTCAGTTTATAGAAATAAACTTTAATTTTGACTGGACAGATGAGTTAATGGCTAGTCGGAGCGAGGCCAGGAGCAAAGTGGATTACGGCCTTGTGATGTGAAATGGACACATGTAGCTTTGTAAAAACAGAGCACACAGTATAAAACGT
>NW_013958324.1:1342-1758 GCF_001266775.1 Austrofundulus limnaeus
GTCATGCTGACTGAGCTGCTGTTTGCTCTGCACACAGCTCCATGCCCGGTGATGAAAGAGGAGACGAGCTGCACCAAACAATGACAGAAACAACACAGGATCTGACCTACAAAGCTGCCCACACCCACAGACCTGTGAGGCAGCGAGGTGGGAGGAGTGGGACGTATTGTTTTCCCTGTGGCTCGAGGTGGTCTGACCCACCAACACCCTGCTGTTTGGACCCTGCCATTGGCTGCCCATTTCTGTGGCAACAACAAGCAGCAGACGCATTGGTGAAAAGAATACCAGAGAGTGGTGCAGTGGTGTAACAAAACCTGACAGAACCACACCTTTAACTTCAAACACACTGAAGCACAGAACAATCATTTTACTGGTAGTGAAAAAGGCTCAAGGAAAAGTTTGACAAGGTTGTAGGG
>NW_013958324.1:2758-3150 GCF_001266775.1 Austrofundulus limnaeus
CCATTTCATGAGACTCTACGTGTTTAGTTAGAGACTTACAATATTGTTACATCAAATTTTAACACAGTAACTGTAAAACTGACTGTTTCATCATATTGTATCCATCATTTCATGAGATGTTCAGTTATACACAAGCACTCAAACCCAAAGTGTGTTAAGTGACAGTATGAACTAAACTGAAGTTTAAAAACACAGCACCTACCTCTGAAAAGCAATGGAGCAGCCTACATGATGAAAAGCAGTATTAACTCACTTCCTGTTTCAGCTTATTGTGGAACTAAAGATTCAACAGCTTTTATTTCCATATAAGAGGATCTGCTGCCCTCTTGTGGGCATAATGCATCAGTGAAGGTTTAACCTGTAACTTGTGTGTTTAAAACAAACTCATCAAT
>NW_013958325.1:0-551 GCF_001266775.1 Austrofundulus limnaeus
TGCTCAGCTAAATGTCACTGCTTAATGATCCTAATAGTTACATGAGTAACAAGGTAATTAAAGTAATAAACAAGTAGTTACAGGATGAACAGGTTAGTTACAGGAATAAACAGGTGTTAAAGGATTAACTGGTTAGTTATAGGATTAACCAGGTAGTTACAGAATTAAACATGTAATAACCAGGTAATTACAGGATTAACCACATAAAGGATTAAACAGGTAGTTACAGGATTAAGTTACATTGGTAGTTATAGTTCATATGTTTCATGTGTTTCAGTAGATGATGGTTTCTCGCACCTCTGACCTCGGCTCACTTTCTGTCGTCTGTATGACCTTCTGTGTACCTGAGATAGATTTTTTTTGTCACTTCAGAAGAAAATGAAACCAAATATTATTAGTTAGACGTCAAGTGAAGAGAAAAGAGAGAAAGAGAGAAAAACACAGAGAGAAGTAATTAGAAAGTTTGAAATAGAGATTAAATGTATATTACATATACGCGAAGAAAACACAGGACCACACACCCAACATCTGTCCGCTCACCTGAAAAATAA
>NW_013958325.1:1551-2150 GCF_001266775.1 Austrofundulus limnaeus
AGCAAGAAGAAATGTGAAAAAAACAAGAGCAGAAAGAGAAAAATCAACCTTATATGTCAAACTGGACACAGTTTCTGCTGTCAGCACTGGTGGCGTTTCATGTAAGTTCGCGTCTTTGGTGAAGTTCCGAGATCCGAGGCTCACCCGGGTTCGAGTCCAGGCCGGGACACATCCACCTGGTCTGGCACTCAGGATATGGAGTCCATTCGCGGGATCTACCTCCTTGCTGTGGAAACTCTGAAGGGGTCGCAGGCCCGGGTCGAGGGCCACCACCAGGACTTGTCCACCTGGCTGGGGCGCCAATGAACCCCCTGCTGATGTCCAGTGAAGGACGCATGGGTGGCGTCAAAAACTTCACTGGGCGGGACTTGATGTCCCATAAATTTTGTGGCGCGCGCGCGCTACCAAAATGTGATATATGTGTGATGGGGGCACAACGTGGGTTATTTATTTATTTATTTATTTTTACAAAAAAAGCAGCCAGGTGGGGACCGAAGTGAATCCCCACGGGTCCGTCCGTAACGCGCATGTTACAGGTGTGGGGTCAGGTTTAGGACAAGGTTTAGGTTAGTTTTAGGGTCAGGTAAGTTTCTGTGAGG
>NW_013958326.1:0-289 GCF_001266775.1 Austrofundulus limnaeus
CTGTAACAACTGGGGCATTACACTAGAGCTCAGGGTGCATGCCATTGAGCCACTGTCTAACAAAGCTCTTACTGTAACCTTCCCTCCCAGTGTTACATCTTCATAAAACAGTTTGTCATGTTGTTTGAGTCTCTGAATGTTCTGCAGTATGGGTATACGTCCCATCTCTCTCTCCTCACAAACACTTTGACACATAGACTCCATGTCATCTTCAACATTTGCAATAGGGGGATCATATTTAGGCCCTACACTTGCCCCCTCCACATGCAGGCCATCTAGTTTCCCTGTG
>NW_013958326.1:1289-2150 GCF_001266775.1 Austrofundulus limnaeus
ACTGTGTGCAAGGCAGGTGCTCTGCTTAAGTGACTAATTAAATATGGTTTGCTTCAAAAGTAGTTATTACAAAGTGGTTTTTATATGAAAACTTGGATACCGAGGTGATGCAGTTGTCAGTTCCTCACTTGGATTGTAATGTTATGGCTTTTTGGTAAAATGAAATCCATTTTCTATTTGGGGATTTTTTTGGGGCTCCTTTCGACAGATTAAATCTGCAGTGATCTGTAACACAATAATCTAAACTTCTGAAATTGAGTGGTGTATGGAATATCTCATGAACCACAAGAAAGTAAAATGAGATTAAATTAAAATTTCAAATGGTTTAATCATTCAGCACGCACAGTGCACATCTAAATTCTTGGCATTGAAATTGTTGGTGTACGTCACTTAGACCTTTTATTATAAGGAAATTTACTGAGGGGTTCTCTCCTAGAAATATCTCTTCTGTGCAAAGTGAATAACACCAAGTGATGTAACTTAAAGGATTTGATCCAGCAGCAAATGAGATTTATTTACATAAATCTGAACAACTAAGCAAGTGATTTTCCTAAAAGTTTAAGAATTAACTATCAAGCATGCGTCCAAGCTTATTAAATTCGACAACTTTAGAAACTGCAAAACATCATGCTTTAGATGTTAAACCAGAACATTTGCAGGTACTTAAACTTGGGTTTGGCAAGGTAGGGTAGTTTAAGGAGGAATGTCAGATTAGTTTTAACTTTATCTTAATGTGTTTATCCAGTAAGGCGTCTCTCACTCGACATCAGCCAGAACAGCAATGCTCTAACAGCCAGTTTTACCTTGATGTCAGTACTAAGTCGGTAAGAAATGTTAGATCCGCTTACTAAGCTGTGGACC
>NW_013958327.1:0-448 GCF_001266775.1 Austrofundulus limnaeus
TGTGTGTGTGTGTGTGTGTGTGTGCGTGCATGTGTGCTCCTTTATTATCTTTAGAAAAATCTATTCAGCTATTGTGTGTGTGTGAGCAATTTTAACTTGTGCTGTCAATGTGTCTCAGCTTCTGTGGTGGTTTGTACCGGGACATAAAACGGAAACTGCCTTGGCTGCCAAGCGATTTGTACGAGGGTTTTCACATTCAGTCCATCTCCGCCGTGCTCTTCATCTACCTAGGCTGCATCACCAATGCCATCACCTTTGGTGGTCTCCTTGGAGATGCTACTGAAAACTACCAGGTAACTGGACCACATTCAGGAATGACAACAAGATATCCAGTTTTAGATTGTGGTTTATTTTTCTTTATTCATTTGTTTACTTAGTTAATGTACACTTTTTGACGTATCTGCTTTGAAAGTATTTAAGGTCGTATTCAGACCTGATAATTTGCTCC
>NW_013958327.1:1448-2149 GCF_001266775.1 Austrofundulus limnaeus
TAAATAAACTCTACGTATTATATGCATTTGTATAAACACTCAGTCCTGAGACATCTTGTGTCATTTAGTCCACCTGCATAAGATGGACCACAGATGGACTTGTATTTTGTGGGACAGGTGTGTTGTCTGTTCCAGGTGTTACACCTGTCTGTGTTGATTGTCTGCACTGACACAGCGCCTCTTCAACCTGCTGTCAGTCAGAGCAAAGTGCACTGATCTTCAGACAAATACCACATGTTACCAGTGGAGGGCGATGGAGTTAATGAAATCATTACAACCATCGTGAAGAAGAAGTTGTGGTGGGGAAAAAAGAGACGGGCAAGTGTGTTTTTGTTGTGTTTTCATAGTAGGTTGTGTTTTTGTAGTTTTCAGTAGCAGAGAAGTCTGCTGTGCTGACTATGCCGACCGGAAGTCGGTACATTTCTTTCCATCGAGGTTCGCAGTCGATGTCGGACATGTTCAGCGAGGACTCGTTACAAGTAGCCGAGGAGGAGGTGGTGGAGTCCAGCTCCAACAAACTCAGTGACATTTACTCTTTCCTGACTAAAGGCTGTTTCCCTCAAACCATGAACCCTTTACACAAGAAGAACCTCAAAAGATACGCTCAGAAGTTCATCATTGACGGTAAGTTTACCAACAGAACTGCTGAGAATTTGACTTGCTTCATGTCCAGGAAACAGTGTCCTTATTAGGGTTACCAC
>NW_013958328.1:0-598 GCF_001266775.1 Austrofundulus limnaeus
ATATATATATAAACTTAAGCAGAAAATTTTATTTTTGGTGGATTGGTTCTTTATTGTAGCAATGTTTCTTGTCAATAAATCTTATGACTGGGTCAAAACAAGTGTTAACAGCAATAGCAAAATAAGATGATTAGGGAAATTTACTTGTGTGTAACTCAAACACTCAGCTCTACATCCCACAAATGAATGTTCCTTTAAAATGTCGCACTATTTTAAAGGGAAGTTGCCAGGATTTCCAACTGTTTAAGCTTTATTGCCAAGAAGCATCGTTAGAAATATTCCACCAAACACAAATTGACTTGCTTTTTGTGCCAAGTGTAGCTAAAAATCTGTATGTTCTAAGCATGACTTCCACTTTGAAAAATATTGTGCTCTCCAAGTTTCATCATTATAACAAATATAAAAAACACTATTACAAATTTGTATTTGACCAATACAAACAAATCAAACCCCTTACCCAGTTTGAAAAGATCCACATCCACTGCAGTCCTGGCTGTCCATCTGCTTCACAAAACATAAGTTTAAGTTTAAGAACCTAAATCAGATTTTAGCAGCTTACATTTGGTGTCAAGGCTGCAGTTTACTTGAATCCTTGAAC
>NW_013958328.1:1598-2148 GCF_001266775.1 Austrofundulus limnaeus
ATATATATTTATTTTCCCATCACACATGTGAAGACATATTTGGAGCAGTGGGCTGCCATTTTTGAGGCACCCAGGGATCAACTAAGGGGTCAAGGGCCTTCCTCAAGGGCCCAGAGTGAGGCTGGTTGGGGAGTTGAACCAGCGACATTCCACTCACAGGTTCACCTTTTCTACTCTCTGTGCCACCACTCCCCTAATCAATAAAATCAATCAGTAAAACCATTCATGTAAAACAGCAACAAACAGGGATCATAAAATACAGATTTCAGCTAGTTCCTGAGCTAACAATGTTAGCCAGGGAATGAAAGCCATATACATACATATTACTGGTAAATGTAGTGTTGTCCATATTATAGCTAATGCTACTTTGCCATAAACATGTAGTACAGTATATAAGCTCAGGCACTAACACAATATTGTTATTGATCTACAGCTTCAGTTAGAACCCTGACCCTAACCCTATGTTCAAGGTTCATTCTATATTTGGACTTTTATTCATTGTAGATATCCATACTTATATCAGATTATATATACTGTATATATATATATA
>NW_013958329.1:0-490 GCF_001266775.1 Austrofundulus limnaeus
CTTCTCGCCCTGTCAGTGGAGATTCGGCCGAATCTCACTAGACAGGCAACAGGCACAAGTGAGTACTCGTTTTCTCGGTTTGTGTGTGAGAGCGAGTGGAACAGAAAATGCGCTAGTGTGTTATTGTGTTGATCGATCTGAAGATAAGAAGTGAAAATACGTATTTTGTGTTGTTGTTGTAAACGCCGTCGAGCTGAACTGAACAGATGTTTTTAACCGTAAAAGCTGTCACGCTGGGTTAAATTCTTGATTTGTTGTGAAGGAGGTGTGTGTGTGTGTGTGTGTGTTCGTTTGTATCTGTTAAGGGGACACGCCGGCAGAACCGGCACCAGTGTGTGTGTATGTGTGTGTGTGTGTTCATTTTTATCTATTAAGGGGACAAGCTGCAGAGGCAGTGTGGATGTGTGTGTGTGTGTGTGTTTGTGTTTGCTCTTGTTTTCCTTCTGTTGAGGGGACCAAGCGGCAGAGGCGGTGTGTGCTTGAACGGGAC
>NW_013958329.1:1490-2148 GCF_001266775.1 Austrofundulus limnaeus
TAAACTGAAGATCACTATATACCCATCTTTAAAGGTTTTTGTAGATCCAACATTGCATGTTACTGACCGTTCACATCGCTGAGTCCAGACTGAGACGTGAGCAAGTGAAGAAGTCAAAACAACAGAAAGAGAACCTGGCATGTTAAACAAAAATTATAAGCATATTAATGCATTTATAGAAAGAAGAAATTGATCAAACATTGCAACATAACATTTATATCGCTGTGATAAACTGTTGTGATGTCAAAAGGGAGTGTCTGCATGAGAACAGAGTATTGATGAAACGGCAAGCAGGAATGCAATAAAAGTGTGATGCTGTGGAGGACAAATTGAGTAGCTGTAGGTGGGGTATACATGTATAATTATTGAAAATAGTGGAATTTTTGCAGCCTGGGGTGATTGGGAAGTGAACGGGGGTTTCACTTGTGGTTGTGAGGCTGACGAGTTCGGCGGACTCTCTGCTGATGTGTGCTTTGAGTGTGATGGGGCTTGCATGGTGAACTGACAGGGCCCTTGTGTGTTGATGTTTGTTTGGCTGCTGGTGTGGTGAGCTGCGTGTTTGGCTGTGTGTGTGTCTGCGTGCACTGCACGGTGGGTGTCTGTGGGGTGTGTCGGGCCTGTGTTTCTGTGTGTGTAACTGAAACTGAGTGTCACGCTG
>NW_013958330.1:0-801 GCF_001266775.1 Austrofundulus limnaeus
TCCTTGGAGACTTCTCCAAAGGAGCTTCAGTCGCTAAGCCCCATTACCGGACAGACCATCCCTGAGGTCTGTCAGGTTGCCAATAGTCACCAGACCGCAGTCCCTCCTCAAACATCAGAAGTGCTACAGACACATGTCCAAACTGGACAGGCTGTTAGCGATAAATGTGCCTACTTCCAACCATCTCCTAAGTTTCTAAAACTAGGACTTGCTCTCGAGGCCTCACCTTTGGTGAGTCTCGACGCTAGGACCACACCTCTTACTGTGTGTAACACAACCACAGAGGAGATTGTAATCCCTAAAAACATGACACTTGGATGGTTGGTTAGCACTGAGTTTCATGATTGTGAACTGAGTCTTCCATTTCTGGGAGAGGTTCCAGCGAAGCTGTTCCCAGAAAACCACACTGAGACAGTCTTGTTCACAAAGCCCACACAGGCCATTGCGCTGTTCTCAGTCACCGACCAGTCACTTGGCCATGATCTGATGGTCGACTTTGGTGAGGAGGACAGCGTGGGGCCCCAGGCCTACAGGTAAGACACTGTAGGCCTGAGGCCCCACGCTGTCCTCCTCACCAAAGTCGACCATCAGATCATGGCCGAGTGACTGGTCGGTGACTGAGAACAGCGCAATGGCCTGTGTGGGCTTTGTGAACAAGACTGTCTCAGTGTGGTTTTCTGGGAACAGCTTCGCTGGAACCTCTCCCAGAAATGGAACACTCAGTTCACAATCATGAAACTCAGTGCTAATCAACCATCCAAGTTTTTCCATGTTTTTAGGGATCACAATCTCCTCTGTGGT
>NW_013958330.1:1801-2147 GCF_001266775.1 Austrofundulus limnaeus
GATCCAAATCATCATTACTTTGATCAAAACATCTGTGAAGACATGACAACTATGTACTGTATGTGGATGGTTGCTCGTTCCATCAGAACACAGTTTGTAAATCTGGTGTTGGAATAGTCCTTTTGCAGGGTCAACAACAAGACACCTTTAGCTTCCAGCTAGGTGCACAGTCATCTCAGTACGCTGAGATTGCTGCAGTCCTGGTAGCCCTCCAAATTGCAGTAGACCGTTCAGTCCAGACGTTCGTCATCTGCACTGACTCAAACTATGCCCGTCTGAGCTGTGTCACTTGGCTCACTGGAAACAAAACGGTTTCCTAACCAGTAACAAGAAGCCAGTCAAGCAC
>NW_013958331.1:0-445 GCF_001266775.1 Austrofundulus limnaeus
GCTTACCAGAGCTTGCTAGCCCTCATAGCTAAAGGAAGAAAAAGAAAGTGGTAATGGGGTCCTCAGAGCTTTTGATGCCCCCCCAATAATGCCTGATTTTTTTTACATTTTTTAAAAATCTGACAATATTGACAAAAACTCAGGACAAAATTTCAGTTGAGTTAAAAAAATACATAAAGATGATATTTTATTGCATTTATTATACTTAAGAATTTTTTGTTTTCAATAATTATATTTATTAGTTATGGCATTTTATTTCAGAATTCTTGTAATTGTTTTTAACTACTGTAATCTCTAGTTCTGGTCCAGGACAAGGGTTTTTACAGACACCGTCCACATACTACATAATTTAAAATCAAAAATATTAATCAAATATCATGAAAGAATACATTGTTATGCTGACACTGCTCAGGTTTGTTTTTCCAGTTAGTGAAGAAATAATATT
>NW_013958331.1:1445-2147 GCF_001266775.1 Austrofundulus limnaeus
GTAAAATCCTTCTTTGCACCATCACCTCCAGAGATTCCCAGAACAGAACCAGCCTTCTTTGTCATGTTGTTAAGCCTAAGGATATATTAAATAGTGTAAAAGCAAAGTGTATATTTATATGCAGATGATTTGATACATCTGGATTTATTTGTGCATATGTCGTTTTGATTCAACCGTGTGCCATATTTCATCAAGAAATCTATGCAAGTCTTTGTACATGAGACTCAAAATGTCTAAGGCCAGTTTTCTTTACTGTCACAATGTTCTCAGAACTGGTGGAAACTGATGGGAAGAGGTGTGGCAGACTCAGCCACAACAGCATTAGATAATATAAGAATAAAGGGAATTTTAAAATACAACGGTAAGAAAAAGAGGCTTGCCTGGACCATGAAGCACCACCAGTGAAGACTGGAACAAGGTGTTGTTGTTGAGTGATAAATGCATATCTGTTGTTCATCAGCAGGACTGTACATTTTCTCAGTGTGACAGCTGTTAAACATGGAGGAAGAAGTGTGATGATCTGGGGCATTCTTGCTAGATCCAGGGTTGGGTGTGCCACATTTATTCCTGTCAGAGTTTCTACCAGTTTCTGAGTGTGTTGTGATGGTGAAGGAAACTGGTCACACATACAACTTGACTTTGAGTTTTGGGTAACCTTACATTTTTTTTAATTCTTCTGGCAGTTCACACTTACCTTTGTAC
>NW_013958332.1:0-849 GCF_001266775.1 Austrofundulus limnaeus
GATTTACACATTTAGATTTAGGATTTAACATTTAGACATAATATTTAACATTTCAATTGAACATTTCGTAACAATTTGCAAAATGCAAGAAAGGTGAGCTAAATAACAAAATGTTGGTGGAAATTTTGTATATTTATTTATTTAGTAATTTTTTTCCAGAAAGTGAGCTAAATAATGAAAGTGACCTTTTTTAACATTTTATTTTGGCACTTGGTGCTCATTACTTTGCAAAGTGTTTAAGTTTTAAACAAAGAGCATGTGGAGATGAGTCTCAGTTACAAACACACTAATATTTTTGTGTTTGCTAATGCAGTGGTGGTGGCTATTTTAAATCAGCTTATGTGTAAAAGTTAATGTAAATCTTTATGAGAGTTTCTATTTAATCTGTCAGCTGGTTCACACTGACATCAGGGTTTGTTTGGGGTGGGGGGCATTCCCCCCCCTTACTGTCACGTTTGGTCACAGTCCTGTAGGACAATTCAACCATAATGTTTCCAAATGTCCACAGGTCACTGATGACGGCATGAGAACTGAAACATTTCCACTTGTTTTTTTAACGTATCCACAATCGACATGACGGGAGAACACACAGGTGTGTTTCACTCACCTGGGTGCCTTCACTATAATAAACTGATCCAGCTCTAATTGGCTCTTGTGAATAATTAGTGAACGACAGCAGGAGCAGAGGCACAGACACACAGGCAGAGCAAAGGAAAGAGTCGGACTGAATGTCAGCAGGAAGCTGCAGGTCATGTTGAACCTCGTGTAATGAGATGTGGTCAGCTGAAGGCCACCCCTCCTGACGTGCTCTCGGGGTGTGTGTGTGTGTGTGTGTGTGTGTGTGTGTGT
>NW_013958332.1:1849-2147 GCF_001266775.1 Austrofundulus limnaeus
CTGAAGCTCTCAGTGAATGTAGCAGGCTCAGGCCTGTGGTCCGAAGCTCCCAGTTGATGTAGCAGGCTCAGGCCTGTGGTCCGAAGCTCCCAGTTGATGTAGCAGGCTCAGGCCTGTGGTCCGAAGCTCCCAGTTGATGTAGCAGGCTCAGGCCTGTGGTCTGAAGCTCCCAGTTGATGTAGAAGGCTCAGGCCTGTGGTCTGAAGCTCCCAGTTGATGTAGCAGGCTCAGGCCTGTGGTCTGAAGCTCCCAGTTGATGTAGCAGGCTCAGGCCTGTGGTCCGAAGCTCCCAGTTGAT
>NW_013958333.1:0-448 GCF_001266775.1 Austrofundulus limnaeus
CACACACACAGTGCTCTGGCTGACTGGGTCAGGTATTTACACTCGGAGTCGGGGTCAGAGGCTAACTTACTGCAGGAGTGCTTTGAAAGATAATATAGCCTGTGTTGTAAAGTTCTGTATGTCTGATTTTATGTTCATCACTCTTTATGTCTGCACTCTTTAGTTTCTGTCTCACTCCCACGCTCACGTTGTTATTTTTTTATTCTATCATTACAAATTGTCAAGTTTCACCTCTTTTAATTTACTCACTTGTCTCTCTTGTCGTCACACAACACTGATGGCACTCAGTCCCTGCGTGAGGACTTGTGATTTTTGTTGGTGGAATAATAAAAACTCCAACACTGCAATAACTGTCCATCTTACCAAGTTTTAAAATCTTATTATAGGGGTGTTGGGTATATTCTAAAATGGATAATTTGTGAATTATTTAAAGGAGTAAATTATCTGA
>NW_013958333.1:1448-2146 GCF_001266775.1 Austrofundulus limnaeus
TCAGATAATTTACTCCTTTAAATAATTCACAAATTATCCATTTTAGAATATACCCAACACCCCTATAATAAGATTTTAAAACTTGGTAAGATGGACAGTTTTTGCAGTGAACATGTTAACTGATCAACAGATGTCACACACAAGGTCTTGGATTTGTTTGGTGGAGGAGGAGAACAGAATTACAACCAGGAGATGTTTCGAATTAATTTGTTTTTGGCCACAAAGTATTTATTATTTGTGTATTTGTTTATGAAGCATCTTAAACTCGTACGGCTTGCATTAATATTAATTTAAAAAAAGTGTTTCAGCTCACATTAAGTTCTTATAATCTGATGTGGTTTTGTGGAATTGTTATAAATATTTAATATCTTAACTGTTGCAGATAGATCTGTGAACAATCCAAGACTAAAGTGGATTGTTGTTGTCTTGAAACAATTCCAGTCTCAACAAATCCCAGCTGTTCATACAAATGCTTTCATTGGAAACTGTACACCATCAGTGTTAAATTAGTCATTATCCCAGAAGAAAAACAATATCATTCCTGTCAGAAGTGTCCAGGCTGCACCGGAAGTGCTATAGCTAGTTGCTGCTGGGGCTGTTTGCACTGTGTTTAAAAAACATAGAATTCTGTATGAATACCAGTAGGTTTAACTATGGGCTGCCGTTTGTAAAGTTACACAGTCAAAAATTACCACCAA
>NW_013958334.1:0-1146 GCF_001266775.1 Austrofundulus limnaeus
AGGTCTGGTGAGTCTGCAGGTCTCAGTCTAGTCCTCAGGTCTGGTGAGTCTGCAGGTCTCAGTCTAGTCTTCAGGTCTGGGTCTAGTCCTCAGGTCTGGTGAGTCTGCAGGTCTCAGACTAGTCTTCAGGTCTGGTGAGTCTGCAGGTCTCAGACTAGTCTTCAGGTCTGGGTCTAGTCTTCAGGTCTCAGACTAGTCCTCAGGTCTCAGTCTAGTCCTCAGGTCTGGTGAGTCTGCAGGTCTCAGACTAGTCCTCAGGTCTGGTGAGTCTGCAGGTCTCAGTCTAGTCCTCAGGTCTGGTGAGTCTGCAGGTCTCAGTCTAGTCTTCAGGTCTGGGTCTAGTCCTCAGGTCACAGACTAGTCCTCAGGTCTGGTGAGTCTGCAGGTCTCAGTCTAGTCCTCAGGTCTGGTGAGTCTGCAGGTCTCAGTCTAGTCTTCAGGTCTGGGTCTAGTCCTCAGGTCTCAGTCTAGTCCTCAGGTCTGGTGAGTCTGCAGGTCTCAGACTAGTCTTCAGGTCTCAGTCTACTCCTCAGGTCTCAGACTAGTCCTCAGGTCCGGGTGTAGTCTTGAGGTCTGGGTCTAGTCCTCAGGTCTGGTGAGTCTTCCTCAGGTCTGGTGAGTCTTCAGGTCCGGGTCTAGTCCTCAGGTCTGGGTCTAGTCCTCAGGTCTGGGTCTAGTCCTCAGGTCTGGGTCTAGTCCTCAGGTCTGGGTCTAGTCCTCAGGTCTGGGTCTAGTCCTCAGGTCTGGGTCTAGTCCTCAGGTCTGGGTCTAGTCCTCAGGTCTGGTGAGTCTGCAGGTGTTTTTCTTGGTTCAGAAACAGGAAGTGTTTTTGCATAGACGTGAGAACAAGTCAGACTCATGCAGATGAATAAATACAGAGAAGGAAGACAGGTGAAACAACGACAGGTGACTTTATAAAAACAAGTGTTGAATCATCATCATCATCATCATCATCATCATCATCATCATCAAAACGATTCAAAACAAACAAACTTTATTCAACAAACAAAACATCAAGTTGAGCGTCTGTGTGGAGCTACTGATCCGGCTCTTTCATATTGCTTGTAGTGCAGAGAGACCCGAGGTGTGTGTGTGTGTGTGTGTGTGTGTGTGTGTGTGTGTGTGTGTGTGTGTGTGTGTGTGTGT
>NW_013958335.1:0-327 GCF_001266775.1 Austrofundulus limnaeus
TGTTTAAAGGTAATGTGCTTTTGTGGGTCTTGTACATAACCAGTAGAATATTATAATCAACCAAGTGACTCAGGGCAGCTGAATACTTTTGCACACTGCACCTTTCACTTTATTTGTAAAAACTGTTTTGAACCATGTATAATTTTATTTCCACTTCACAACTGTACACCACTTTGTGTTCTTTCACAGTAAATTCCAATGAAATGCATGTTTATATGTTTGTGGTTATAATGTGACAAAATATGGAAGAGGTCAAGGGGTGTGAATACTTTTGCAAGCCACTGTATTTAGTTTGATGTGGTAGTAGCTGAGAGTCATCTCACAAGT
>NW_013958335.1:1327-2146 GCF_001266775.1 Austrofundulus limnaeus
GATAGGACAAGTAAAACCAGAGTTCTGAAAAATAAATTACAAGACTTTTCTAAAAAATGTTTGTTATATTTGAACTGGAGAGGAGCAGCGAGTGGACTGATCGGGGAGATCTCCAGTCAGTCTGCCTGGTTGCATTAATCGTATTAATCGTCAAATGCCAAAATATAACCAATTAAAGTTTTTCTGACCATTAACTGCACACGATACGATTTTGCCCAACCTTATAATGGAAGAAAAAAAACAGTAGTTGGTTTATTTCTAGACTTGAAAAAAAGGCATTTGATCCAATAGAAGAAAACTGGCACCAGGACGATGTGTTGCATCCTGCAAGGCTGTGTATTGAGCCCAAAAGGGTTTCTATCAAAGATAAATGTAAATCATCTCAATGTATTAAACTGGTTCTTTTTGTGGATGATATTATTATATTTTTAAAAGGGGATGAGTTGCAGCATATTTTAGAAGAAATGACTACTGAAATGAATGAACTGAAGGTTTGATTTAATCAACTTTGAATAAAAAACTAAAGCATTGCTATAAAATAAAGATTCAGATAAATGGGGTTGATACTGATTGAGTGCAGTAGATTAAAAACTTTGTTAAAAAGAACAAATTAAAAACATTTACTCTGAAGAAGCACTGCAGTGCTAAAGCAAAGCATGTCCATGACTCTGTTTTCTCTGCTGCTCACACTGGTTTTACATTATTTAAGCCACTGTGTTGAGATCTGGGGCAATAATGAAGGAAGTACATTAAATTCTCATTTTACTCTTTAAAACAGCAGTTTGAATAATTTATAATGCGGACTATAGGATCATAAAC
>NW_013958336.1:0-627 GCF_001266775.1 Austrofundulus limnaeus
GCGTCATGGCGGACCGTTCTGGACTTCAAGCACAGATCGCCTCGGTCATAGAGGTCCTAGCCAACTCGGCCGTGGTGGAGATCTGCAGGCTAGTGGAGGACGGGTTCACCGCGCTGTGCTCTCAGATGGACCAGGAGCGGGACCAGAGCCACAAGGAGAACCACGTTCTGCGGCAGAAGCTGCGAGAAACGGACGAGAAGCTGCGGAGCTGCGAGAAGAAGCTGCGGAGACGGAGGCGGCAGGAGAAGATCATCGCTGTCCGCGTGAAGCCTGACCGAGAAGGTAAACATGGAGCTGACCTGAGTGACAGGTCTGAAGGTTCAGGTCTGAAGGTTCAGGTCTGAAGGTTCAGGTCTGAAGGTTCAGGTCTGAAGGAGGCTCAGGTCTGAAGGAGGTTCAGGTCTGAAGGTTCAGGTCTGAAGGTTCAGGTCTGAAGGAGGTTCAGGTCTGAAGAAGGCTCAGGTCTGAAGGTTCAGGTCTGAAGGTTTAGGTCTGAAGGTTCAGGTCTGAAGGAGGTTCAGGTCTGAAGGTTCAGGTCTGAAGGAGGTTCAGGTCTGAAGGTTCAGGTCTGAAGGTTTAGGTCTGAAGGTTCAGGTCTGAAGGAGGCTCAGGTCTGAAGGTTCAGGT
>NW_013958336.1:1627-2145 GCF_001266775.1 Austrofundulus limnaeus
GTCTAAAGAAGGTTCAGGTCTGAAGAAGGTTCAGGTCTGAAGGCTCAGGTCTGAAGAAGGTTCAGGTCTGAAGGCTCAGGTCTGAAGGCTCAGGTCTGAAGAAGGTTCAGGTCTGAAGGAGGCTCAGGTCTGAAGGTTCAGGTCTGAAGAAGGTTCAGGTCTGAAGAAGGCTCAGGTCTGAAGAAGGTTCAGGTCTGAAGAAGGTTCAGGTCTGAAGGAGGCTCAGGTCTAAAGAAGGTTCAGGTCTGAAGAAGGTTCAGGTCTGAAGGCTCAGGTCTGAAGAAGGTTCAGGTCTGAAGGCTCAGGTCTGAAGGCTCAGGTCTGAAGAAGGTTCAGGTCTGAAGGAGGCTCAGGTCTGAAGGAGGCTCAGATCTGAAGAAGGCTCAGGTCTGAAGAAGGTTCAGGTCTGAAGGCTCAGGTCTGAAGGCTCAGGTCTGAAGAAGGTTCAGGTCTGAAGGAGGCTCAGGTCTGAAGGAGGCTCAGATCTGAAGAAGGCTCAGGTCTGAAGAAGGCTCAGG
>NW_013958337.1:0-1145 GCF_001266775.1 Austrofundulus limnaeus
ATCTAGAATGAAGGACAGGTTTAACTTTTACATATTGTTATATATTATAACATTTTAAATTTATTTTATTCACTTGTCAGATGCCTCACATTATTAGTTGTAAATGTTTACAAGAAATAATTATTTGTGAACAGGATTATTTGGAGGAAAGTTGCTGTCTGAGCCCAGAGGTCGTTCGGATGTTCGGAGACTTGCTGAGTCAGGACAGCATCATGTCCAAGGCTCTGACTGATATGATTTACCTGGAAAATGATGTCAGTAACAATGTGAAGTAAGAACATTTTAAAAATTATTACCATATACTTATACATATATAGTTACTGTCTTTTAGACAACTCACTCACAGTACAGCATCAGTGTGGCATTTCATATGTTAAATACCATCTGAGATTAAAATTGAACACTTGTCTGTTCAGATTTGAATTTTTTATATATAATTAACTTAAATTTGTTTACATCCTTACAAAACTACAAACATAAAATCCATTAACTGGTATTATCCAGTTTTTATTTAATTATCCATTTACCATTAATTGGTATTAACACCTGGAGTACGCCCAGGAGCTCTTCAGACCTGAGGGCAGGATTCACTATGCTGGAGAGCACACGGCCTTCCCTCACGCCTGGATCGAGATGTGCATGAAGTCTCGAAGCTTGTTAGCTGTCTTTCATTCATTATTTTCCGCCTCAAGATCATGTTTTAAATACGTGACCCTAAAGTCTCGCAAGATCATGATCGGAGCGCTGTCTCACAGCACCCAAAACTCGCTTGACTACCCTCCTCTGAGCTTCATTATAACTCCGGCAGAAGCGGTGGAGGTGGGAGGTGGGAGGAGTTTACTTTCCTGAATGCGCTCCCTCCACGGATGCAGTATTAACTCTTAAAGCACCAAAGCATTCACACTATATTCTGGTTATCACGCCTGTTAATTGCCAGTCACGAGCTCAATCTCTAGAGGGGAGGAGTCATCAGCAATACTCAAATGTTTCAATTTACATCACGTTCCTGTCAGCATGGAGGTTCAGAAAGCTGCGTCCAAATGGCATCATCTCTCAGCCATCTTATTATCATGTACCCCTTGGGCTACACGAGCATAGTACAGGGGGTACGTGGAAAAATTTCCCAGGTCTGTAAAAATATAAAT
>NW_013958338.1:0-627 GCF_001266775.1 Austrofundulus limnaeus
GTGTATACCTGACCCTAAACTTTACCCAGTATGTACCTGACCCTAAACCTAAACCAGTGTATACCTGACCCTAAACTTTACCCAGTATGTACCTGACCCTAAACCTAAACCAGTGTATACCTGACCCTAAACTTTACCCAGTATGTACCTGACCCTAAACCTAACCCAGTGTATACCTGACCCTAAACCTAACCCAGTATATACCTGACCCTAAACCCAAACCAGTATATACCTGACCCTAAGCCTAACCCAGTGTATACCTGACCCTAAACCTAACCCAGTATATACCTGACCCTAAACTTTACCCAGTATGTACCTGACCCTAAACCTAAACCAGTATATACCTGACCTTAAACTTTACCCAGTATGTACCTGACCCTAAACCTAACCCAGTATATACCTGACCCTAAACCTAAACCAGTATATCCCTGACCCTAAACCTAACCCAGTATATCCCTGACCCTAAACCTAAACCAGTATATACCTGACCCTAAACCTAAACCAGTATATATACCTGACCCTAAACCTAAACCAGTATATACCTGACCCTAAACCTAACCCAGTGTATACCTGACCCTAAACCTAAACAAGTATATACCTGACCCTAAACCTAACCCAGTGTATACC
>NW_013958338.1:1627-2145 GCF_001266775.1 Austrofundulus limnaeus
GTATATACCTGACCCTAAACCATTTTATACCTGACCCTAAACCTAAACAAGTATATACTTGACCCTAAACCTAACCCAGTATATACCTGACCCTAAACCTAACCCAGTATATACCTGACCCTAAACCTAACCCAGTATATACCTGACCCTAAACCTAAACCAGTATATACCTTACCTTAAACCTACCCCAGTATATGCCTGACCCTAAACCTAACCCAGTATATACCTGACCCAAAACCTAACCCAGTATATACTTGACCCTAAACCTAAACCAGTATATACCTGACCCTAAACCTAACCCAGTGTATACCTGACACTAAACCTAACCCAGTGTATACCTGACCCTAAACCTAACCCAGTGTATACCTGACCCTAAACCTAACCCAGTATATACCTGACCCTAAACCCAAACCAGTATATACCTGACCCTAAGCCTAACCCAGTGTATACCTGACCCTAAACCTAACCCAGTATATACCTGACCCTAAACCTAACCCAGTATATACCTGACCCTAAAC
>NW_013958339.1:0-280 GCF_001266775.1 Austrofundulus limnaeus
ACAGTGTTGAAACCAGAAAACAGATTTAAACAGTGTTGAAACCAGAAAACAGATTTAAACAGTGTTGAAACCAGAAAACAGATTTAAACAGTGTTGAAACCAGAAAACAGATTTAAACGGTGTTGAAACCAGTAAACAGATTTAAACAGTGTTGAAACCAGAAAACAGATTTAAACGGTGTTGAAACCAGATTTAAATGGTTTTTAAACCAGAAAACAGATTTAAACAGTGTTGAAACCAGAAAACAGATTTAAACAGTGTTGAAACCAGAAAACAGATT
>NW_013958339.1:1280-2144 GCF_001266775.1 Austrofundulus limnaeus
TAAACAGTGTTGAAACCAGAAAACAGATTTAAACAGTGTTGAAACCAGTAAACAGATTTAAACAGTGTTGAAACCAGAAAACAGATTTAAACAGTGTTGAAACCAGTAAACAGATTTAAACAGTGTTGAAACCAGAAAACAGATTTAAACAGTGTTGAAACCAGTAAACAGATTTAAACAGTGTTGAAACCAGAAACCAGATTTAAACAGTGTTGAAACCAGTAAACAGATTTAAACAGTGATGAAACCAGAAAACAGATTTAAACAGTGTTGAAACCAGAAAACAGATTTAAACGGTGTTGAAACCAGTAAACAGATTTAAACAGTGTTGAAACCAGAAAACAGATTTAAACTGTGTTGAAACCAGTAAACAGATTTAAACAGTGTTGAAACCATAAAACAGGTTTAAACAGTGTTAAAACAAGAAAACAGGTTTAAACAGTGTTGAAACCAGAAACCAGATTTAAACAGTGTTGAAACCAGTAAACTGATTTAAACAGTGTTGAAACCAGTAAACAGATTTAAACAGTGTTGAAACCAGTAAACAGATTTAAACAGTGTTGAAACCAGAAAACAGTGTTGAAACCAGAAAACAGATTTAAACAGTGTTGAAACCAGTAAACAGATTTAAACAGTGTTGAAACCAGAAAACAGATTTAAACAGTGTTGAAACCAGAAAACAGTGTTGAAACCAGAAAACAGATTTAAACAGTGTTGAAACCAGTAAACAGATTTAAACAGTGTTGAAACCAGAAAACAGATTTAAACAGTGTTGAAACCAGAAAACAGTGTTGAAACCAGAAAACAGATTTAAACAGTGTTGAAACCAGAAAACGGTGTTGAAACCAGTAAACAGATTTAAAC
>NW_013958340.1:0-415 GCF_001266775.1 Austrofundulus limnaeus
CAGTCTCTGACCTGAGACATTTATAATCTCTGACCTGAGACATTTATAGGATCTGACCGGAGACATTTATAGGATCTGACCGGAGACATTTATAATCTCTGACCTGACACATTTAAAGGATCTGACCTGACACATTTATAGTCTCTGACCTGACACATTTATAGTCTCTGACCTGAGAAATTTATAATCTCTGACCTGACACATTTATAGGATCTGACCTGACACATTTATAGGCTCTGACCTGACACATTTATAGTCTCTGACCTGAGAAATTTATAGACTCTGACATAACACATTTATAGTCTCTGAACTGAGAGATTGATAGGATCTGACCTGAGACATTTATAGTCTCTGACCTGAGACATTTATAGTCTCTGACCTGAGACATTTATAGTCTCTGACCTGAGACATTTAT
>NW_013958340.1:1426-1702 GCF_001266775.1 Austrofundulus limnaeus
TATAGAATCAGACCTGACACATTTATAGAATCAGACCTGACACATTTATAGGATCTGACCTGAGACATTTATAGGATCTGACCTGAGACATTTATAGTCTCTGACCTGAGACATTTATAGCCTCTGACCTGAGACATTTATAGCCTCTGACTTGAGAAATTTATAGGATCTGATCTGAGACATTTATAGGATCTGACCTGAGACATTTATAGTCTCTGACCTGAGACATTTATAGTCTCTGACCTGAGACATTTATAGTCTCTGACCTGAGACATT
>NW_013958340.1:2702-3155 GCF_001266775.1 Austrofundulus limnaeus
TGACCTGAGACATTTATAGTCTCTGACCTGAGACATTTATAGTCTCTGACCTGAGAAATTTATAGTCTCTGACCTGAGCAATTTATAGTCTCTGACCTAACACATTTATAGTCTCTGACCCTTAGAGATTTATAGAATCTGACCTGAGTCATTTATAGGATCTGACATGAGACATTTATAGCCTCTGAACTGAGACATTTATAGTCTCTGACCTGAGACATTTATAGTCTCTGACCTCAGACATTTATAGTCTCTGACCTGAGACATTTATAGTCTCTGACCCGAGACAATTATAGTCTGACCTGAGACATAATCTCTGACCTGACACATTTATAGTCTCTGACCTGAGACATTTATAGGATCTGACCTGAGACAGTTATAGTCTCTGACCTGACACAGTTATAGTCTCTGACCTGACACAGTTATAGTCTCTGACCTGACACAGTTATAGTC
>NW_013958341.1:0-504 GCF_001266775.1 Austrofundulus limnaeus
GTCTCCACCCGTCTCACAAACTTTCAGGTCACTGTCTCCACCCGTCTCACAAATGTTCAGGTCACTGTCTCCACCCGTCTCACAAATGTTCAGGTCACTGTCTCCACCCGTCTCATAAATGTTCAGGTCACTGTCTCCACCCATCTCACAAACCTTCAGGTCACTGTCTCCACCCGTCTCACAAACGTTCAGGTCACTGTCTCCACCCGTCTCACAAACCTTCAGGTCACTGTCTCCACCCGTCCCACAAACCTTCAGGTCACTGTCTCCACCCGTCTCATAAATGTTCAGATCACTGTCTCCACCCGTCTCACAAACTTTCAGGTCACTGTCTCCACCCGTCTCACAAACGTTCAGGTCACTGTCTCCACCCGTCTCACAAACCTTCAGGTCACTGTCTCCACCCGTCTCACAAACGTTCAGGTCACTGTCTCCACCCGTCTCACAAACCTTCAGGTCACTGTCTCCACCCGTCTCACAAACTTTCAGGTCACTGTCTCCACC
>NW_013958341.1:1504-2144 GCF_001266775.1 Austrofundulus limnaeus
CCCATCTCACACACTTTAGGTCACAGTCTCCACCCGTCTCACAAATGTTCAGGTCACTGTCTCCACCCGTCTCACACACTTTAGGTCACAGTCTCCACCCGTCTCACAAATGTTCAGGACACAGTCTCCACCCATCTCACACACTTTAGGTCACAGTCTCCACCCGTCTCACAAATGTTCAGGTCACTGTCTCCACCCGTCTCACAAACGTTCAGGTCACTGTCTCCACCCGTCTCACACACTTTAGGTCACAGTCTCCACCCGTCTCACAAATGTTCAGGACACAGTCTCCACCCATCTCACACACTTTAGGTCACAGTCTCCACCCGTCTCACAAATGTTCAGGTCACTGTCTCCACCCGTCTCACAAACGTTCAGGTCACTGTCTCCACCCGTCTCACACACTTTAGGTCACAGTCTCCACCCGTCTCACAAGCCTTCAGGTCACTGTCTCCACCCGTCTCACAAGCCTTCAGGTCACTGTCTCCACCCGTCTCACAAACTTTCAGGTCACTGTCTCCACCCGTCTCACAAACTTTCAGGTCACTGTCTCCACCCGTCTCACAAACTTTCAGGTCACTGTCTCCACCCGTCTCATAAATGTTCAGGTCACTGTCTCCACCCATCTCACACACTTTAG
>NW_013958342.1:0-220 GCF_001266775.1 Austrofundulus limnaeus
GAGTCAAGCTTTCAGTCACTCGACTCAGCCCGGGGACTGGTGGGGGGGGCCGGAGGTGACTGTTACTGCTGAGCCTGACCTGTTTCCTCTTGTGGGCATCATGTGGGAGCCTTAAGCTCGACCTTCAGCTGCTTTTCTTCCGACAGCCGCTCCCTTCGTGAACCCCAAACTTCAGTGAAGGCGTAGTAGCACAAGGACGCCTTACTCTTTTTGTTGGGCA
>NW_013958342.1:1110-1667 GCF_001266775.1 Austrofundulus limnaeus
AAAAGGGCCTGTGGAGGCCATGGTCTTCGTTTACGGCCATACCACCCTGAACTCGTCTGATCTCGGAAGCTAAGCAGGGTCGGGCCTGGTTAGTACTTGGATGGGAGACCGCCTGGGAATACCAGGTGCCGTAAGCTTTTGCACTAACGCAAAACCACGCACCAGGGGGCGCCACAATTCTCTCTATTAACACGTGGCCCAGGGAACAAAAGCTACACAACAACACACAAACAATCACTTTTAATCAAACTTCAGAAAGCACTCAGGCTGTTTGCCACGGGGGAAGAACGTGCCTCGCTTCATTTCTCAGTGCTTTGTAGGAAACGGGGAACATTTTCCTTCCAGTTGCTTCAAAAACTGACAACAAGTTTCAGACAGTTTTGTGCTTTCGGCACATTTCACTCATTTTTGCTTTTTTCATCAGATTGTTTTTGTTTACAGTTTGTTAGCTACTTTCCCTTTGGCTTGTGTGTGTGTATGTGTGTGGGGGGGGGGTATTGTATTTTCAGGCTGGCTACTTACAATGATATTTTTTTCTTATAGTTAAAGCATATTTC
>NW_013958342.1:2667-3034 GCF_001266775.1 Austrofundulus limnaeus
GTCCAAGATTTGTGAGCTGTAGGTTCTTGCATGATTTGTGAGATCAGATGTGCATACCATGTTTTTGTTTTAACAGATTTGATTTCTATATTTTCACTACCTGCCGGGATGTAGAAGTTCAACGCATCATCCTGCACCACCTGAAGTTGTCCCCTCCTATCAATGACGGAGGACCAGTGAAAAGGCAAAGCGGCCTGAATTGTTTTGCAGTTTTGTAGCACTTTATTCTGTCTGAAAGGGAATTTAGCAGATCTGAAGTGAATAAGTATCTTAAGTATATCCACTGTCCCTCGGTCATTCAGTATCTGCCCAAAGGTGTGAATGCCAGCACTTCTCCAGGATGGAAGATCCAGCATCCTGCCTTCGC
>NW_013958343.1:0-536 GCF_001266775.1 Austrofundulus limnaeus
TCGGTGCCACCGGACCCTCCATCTAATGTCCAATTTATTTGTTACCATCTTTGCTTTCATTGAAAGTAAAACCTACTGATTCAAATCCAAGCTTGACTCATTGTTCTTTGTGTATTTTTGTTGCGGTGTCAACCATCCCCATCCCGCTTCACTCACAAGCGACAATTTGAGAAAGTGAGCAGTGGTTCTCTGGGAGCGGGAGAAGATATCCGCTAAATCTTCACAGTTCAGCTACATATATCATAAAGAATATATTTGTAAAACAGCATCCAGAAGAAAGAGTACGGTGACTTGTAAATTCTGCAGTGCTTCACTTTTAGAGACATGCGTTAAACTTTTACTGTCGCTAACATTAGCTAACGTTAGCAATCTGCCTCTGTAGCAAAATTCTTTACAAAGATTTTGCCAATACTGGCTCTATATATTAAGTTAGTAACATGTTTACAGAATCCTCTTTCTCTTAGGGAACTAGTTTTCAGTTTGTTTGTTTGTTTGTTTGTTTGTTTGTTTGTTTGTTTGTTTGTTTGTTTGTTTGT
>NW_013958343.1:1536-2144 GCF_001266775.1 Austrofundulus limnaeus
TGTGTGTGTGTGTGTGTGTGTGTGTTCCTACAGTCTGAAGGGTCCTCGTGCTGCAGAGGTACAAAGCCAGGTCCATGTGTTGAAATGCGGCCCCCGGGATGGGCCGTATTATCCCTGCCTACTTCACCAGCAGGGACCCGGGGCTCGAGCTGGCTCCTGGCCCTTTGTCTCCAAACAGATGGAAGCGGGCCGAGGAGAGACGGAGCAGAGAAACGGAGAGGAAGAGGAGGAGGAGAATAGAGTCAGTCTGTTCTCATTAAGTGCTGTATTGAAGAAGACGTCCCCCCACAATGCGTCAGCAGCCTCTGATGGTCCCCCCTCTCATTCAGGCTCACGCTCCGACCATCTGTATCTGCGGTTCTGTTCACGCTCACGGCCCAATCTGGACACTTTAAACGTATTCATTGCTTCTCAATTTGGTTAAGATCTTTGAAATCCAATTTTGGGGTCTTTTTGTTGTGGAAGTCAGGAGGAGACGTCACTCAGCATCCTGCTGTTCTGTTTGGGGCTTTTATTTTGAAATCTCAGTGAGTTCCTGCGTCCAGATGCAAATATCAATCCTGGGTAACAATAAAACAATAATAATAATAAACACTACTCCCATTTTC
>NW_013958344.1:0-657 GCF_001266775.1 Austrofundulus limnaeus
TTTTGTGTCTGAATGATTCAATGTCTGATTAATTCTGTGACTGAATGATTCAGTGTCTGGATGATTTTGTGTCTGAATGATTCAATGTCTGATTAATTCTGTGACTGAATGATTCAGTGTCTGGATGATTCAGTGTCTGATTGATTCAGTGTCTGAATGATTTTGTGTCTGAATGATTCAATGTCTGATTAATTCTGTGACTGAATGATTCAGTGTCTGGATGATTCAGTGTCTGATTGATTCAGTGTCTGAATGATTTTGTGTCTGAATGATTCAATGTCTGATTAATTCTGTGACTGAATGATTCAGTGTCTGAATGATTCGGTGACTGGATGATTCAGTGTCTGAATGATTCAGTGTCTGATTGATTCAGTGTCTGAATGATTTTGTGTCTGAATGATTCGATGTCTGAATGATCATTCAGTGACTGGATGATTCAGTGAATGAATGATTCAGTGTCTGAAAGAATTGGTGTCCAAATGATTCAGTGTCTGAATGATTCAGTGTCTGAATGATTCAGTGTCTGAATGATTCAGTGTCTGATTGATCCGGTGTTTACAGGTTGAAAACCAATGAGCTTCGCATTGTCAGATCAAAATTTTTTACTGTTTGAAAGCCTTAAAATTTCAGCACCATCTTTTAAAAACACATTACCAT
>NW_013958344.1:1657-2143 GCF_001266775.1 Austrofundulus limnaeus
AGCGCTGTATATGTGTGTGTCAAAGGTTACAATTAGAAAGCAGCGCTGTATATGTGTGTATCTGAGTCTGTGTGTGTGTCTTTGTCTGTGTGTATATGTGTGTGTATATGTGTGTATGTGGATAACTTCTGTGTGTGTCTGGAGCAGCAGCAACAAGACGCTGCTGAAATTAGGTTCAGTCAAAAAGTCGGGTCACTGAAGTGAACCGACTCCAAAGAAAGTATCAGGAAGCGTAAATATATTAATAATCTAACGTTGTTATAAGAGTAAAGTTTTTTTTATTCCTTATTTATTCCTATACTCCCTTTTCCTGTCTGAAGCTGCATTCCACCGGCAGATAAGCACAGGCAGCTGCAGCTGGCTGCTGATCTGTGCAGAGCAGTTTCAGCCAGCAGCTTTTAAAAATAAATAACTAATAAGCGTAGAATAAAATATATAAGCACAGTTTTCAGTTAAAAATAAATTTAAATAAATAAATACAACTCT
>NW_013958345.1:0-818 GCF_001266775.1 Austrofundulus limnaeus
GGATTAGAATATAACTCCAGATGAATGGGTGGAGGGGATTAGAATATAACTCCAGATGAATGGGTGGAGGGGATTAGAATATAACTCCAGATGAATGGGTGGAGGGGATTAGAATATAACTCCAGATGAATGGTTGGAGGGGATTAGAGCATAACTCCAGATGAATGGTTGGAGGGATTAGAGCATAACTCCAGATGAATGGTTGGAGGGGATTAGAGCATAACTCCAGATGAATGGTTGGAGGGGATTAGAGCATAACTCCAGATGAATGGTTGGAGGGGATTAGAGCATAACTCCAGATGAATGGTTGGATAGGTGGTCTCCAAGGTTAAACAGGTAACATTATACCTGATAAATAGATTTATGATGGAAACAACTTGACTGATGTTTGGTAACAATGAATCCAGAGCCAACTGAACATACGTGGATTAAACCTAACGGACAGAGTAGGTCAAGAATCAACTATTAACTGATAAGTGATGATCTTTTATTTTTCACCTCAAAAGCATCGTTGTCTGATCATTGCTTTATAAGTTTAATAATGGACCCAGTTTTAAGACATAAAGGTTATTGGAGATTTAATGCTAGTTTATTAGACAATGAAGAATATTGTATTAGAATTAGAAAACTTATTAAAGATGTGGAAGCTGACCACTCAGTCAAAGATTACATAAATAAATGGGAATTTTTTAAATATAAAATTAGATTAGATGCCATTCATTTTTGTAAAGAACTTAAGAAAGGGACATAATATGAATGTGACTTAATTAGAGAAATCAATCAGACTTGTAACTCCACTGACTCAAACAGTCAGAATG
>NW_013958345.1:1818-2143 GCF_001266775.1 Austrofundulus limnaeus
ATGAAGATGGTCTTTATTCTAAAACTTTTCCTGTTCTGAGTCAACTTTGTGCAGAAAACATGAAGTTTAATGATTAAAACATAACTAACAAACTCATGAGAAGAGTTTTACAGAAAGGTTTGTTCCCAGGTCAGGTCAAACACAAATATATTCTTCAGCAGTTTACAATAGATGTAGTGTCTAAAATTAGGACTAAATATTTATCTTTTCCTCCTGAAGTTAAGGAAGTCCATGTTAAAGTTATAAAAGACATTTATCTAACTGATGCTTTGATTAGATCCAGATTTAAATCTGGCTCTGCTGGATGTTCATTGTGTGATGATGA
>NW_013958346.1:0-692 GCF_001266775.1 Austrofundulus limnaeus
AATATGGAAAAGTTCAAAGGGTATGAATACTTTTGCAAACCACTGTATTTATACAGTAAGAATCGTGCTGGTCTATGCTTATTTACCAAATCTGTATACAATATGGCAGAGAAACCTTCTGATTGAAAAGTATTTAAACTAATTAACTAACATCAACTCAAACTATCAGCCTAAATAAAACAGTTTCTCCAAACTCAAAATGCCCTGATCGTTATCTACTGTGGGTAAGATACTGACTGCTCAAACTCTTAACCCCACTTCAAAAAACTCCAACATCTCCATTTTCAACTGGTCCAGGAGACAAACTCAGACATCCCTCTCCCCAGTGACATGTTCAGGCTCATCCTGGGGGACCCCGAAGCATTCCCAAAAATATAATCCCTCCAGCGAGTCCTGGGTCTTCCCTGAGGCCTCCTACCAGTGGAACGTGCCTGGAAAACCTCTAAAGGGAGGCGTCCAGGACACATGACGCCAGAACCAATTCATCTTACTCAAAACTCAGTTTATTTTTTTTTAATTAAACATAGAATTTGTCATTACTCTCCATACTGGTTTTATATTAATCCAACAAACTTTGACCAAACCTAGATTTAGTTTTTAATTAGAGACAAACAGAATATTTTTAAAGGGCCAATATTATGTGTTTCTCAGGCATATATTTAAATACTATACATTAATAAAGTATCTATGTC
>NW_013958346.1:1692-2143 GCF_001266775.1 Austrofundulus limnaeus
ATGTAAAATGATATCCTTAAAAAAATGCTTTAAACATCTTGGAGTCAGTTAAATTTAGTGCATAATAATGAGATTGATCAAGAAATCTATAAAATTTTTTGTCATTCCAAATGAGTACTACATGAGGAATAAAAGCTTCAGTTTTCAGGAAAAAAATAAGTAAAAACAATAAGTTCAACCATTTTCTTGGGTCACGGGGGCAGCAGTCTAAGCAGAGAGACCCAGACTTCCCTCTCCACAGCCAAGTAAGAAAAAGAAAAAAGAAAGAAAGAAACGCACAAGAAAGTACAAGAATGGACAGTGTGTCACAGATGGAGTGAATTGAAACATACAAACATACACATTCAGCCATAAGTAATTGTTTCTGTTTTAATAGCAATTATTCGCAAAAATATCTTGCAAGTAATCATGATAAAAAATTTTAATCTATGCCCAGCAATAATCATTAAGG
>NW_013958347.1:0-570 GCF_001266775.1 Austrofundulus limnaeus
CTTTCCAGTAAAACACTTTTTTCTGGTTGTTTAATCAAAAGAAGAAATTCCTCCTTTTTTATTAACTTTTTGTGTTTTGAACTCCACTGTCTGCTTTATTTTTTGTCTCACTCTGGCCTCTCTCCAACGCCCAGCCCATCAAATGGGTTTTCCCCCCTTGGCCCCTGTGTGTTTTTGTGGCTATCATTTTTCCCATCGAGCAAAATCTAACAGATTTGGTTGTGTATCAATCTGAATGCATGTCGTGTTTCGCCTCCTGGCTTCACAAGCATCTCTAGAGAAAGCAAGCACTTCAACTGTGCCTCGTTCATTGTTTCTCATCTGCTTACTTTTTTTTCTAGATGCCAAAATCACTGGCACACAGTCAGACACACTTGACCTTTACTTGTCCATTAAACACAGCGAGATTATTTTTATATGCAGATTCATTTGAACTATTGTTATTGTTAAGCTTTCCTATAATTTTTTTATGTTAAAAAACATCCCTTTCAAATACTGTCCTTAAAAACATTTTTACTGATGCAACTTTTTCATTGTTACTGAATGATTTGCTTTTGGATTTTCCAATTA
>NW_013958347.1:1570-2143 GCF_001266775.1 Austrofundulus limnaeus
TTTTTTTCTTCCAGATGATCGAGGAAGCGAGAATGGAAGAACAGACTAAAAAGAAGATCAAAGAAGAGGCAGAGAAACTAAAGGACGACACCGAAGCCCTCGCAAACAGCATTACAGCAGACGTGGCCACTGCGAAAGAGAAACTCAAAGCTGCAGAGCCCGCTCTTGACGCCGCAGAGAAGGCACTCAAGGTGTGGGACTCACAAGCATTTATTTTATTTATGCAATGGCTTAGATTTTCTTTTTAGCATTTTTATCATCAGGATGACGTGTTGAACTTAATTTGTAATGTTTGAAACAAGTCTATAACAAAAATAACAGATTAGTTTTAGAAACATTTGTCAACCAAATACAAAACAATAGATACAGTAAGGAATACATAGGAATTGGAAGGTTTTTATCCTGATGAGACATTCTGTTTATTATCATGTCTGCAGGTAAAAAGCCTGAAGATCAAACAAATCTTTGAGCTTTATCTACTGGTGACCACAAATTAATTTGCCAAACTTGCTCTAAGTTAGACAGAAAATAAAATAAAAATGCTGATCTGCTGGTTACACTAAATATCAGGAA
>NW_013958348.1:0-358 GCF_001266775.1 Austrofundulus limnaeus
ACATCAGAGACACCTGAACATCCTGTAAGACATCAGAGACACCTGAACATCCTGTAAGACATCAGACACACCTGGACATCCTGTAAGACATCAGAGACACCTGGACATCCTGTAAGACATCAGACACACCTGGACACCCTGTAAAACATCAGACACACCTGGACATCCTGTAAGACATCAGACACACCTGGACATCCTGTAAGACATCAGAGACACCTGAACATCCTGTAAGACATCAGACACACCTGGACATCCTGTAAGACATCAGACACACCTGGACATTCTGTAAAACATCAGAGACACCTGAACATCCTGTAAGACATCAGAGACACCTGGACATCCTGTAAGACATCAGAGA
>NW_013958348.1:1358-2143 GCF_001266775.1 Austrofundulus limnaeus
AATATGAATAGCTCTAAAGCACTAATCAGGAAATAATTCCTCCTATTAGTGCTTTAGGGGAACTGTGCCCAGCACTGCGTCTCAGTCTGTGTCAAACACACCTGAACCTGAAACCTTTCTGACCAGGTGAAGCTGGTTTCTCTCTGAGCTGCAGGAAGTCGTCCAGCAGGGCGGAGACACAGAAGGTGTCAGACGCTCACTTCTGTTGCTCAGGTGTCTCCAAGCTGTCTCAGGAGCAGCACAGGTGTGTTTGATCACCTGCAGCACCTGTCCTCTAACAGGAAACAGGTCCAGGTCTAATAAAGCATACAGATGATGAACAGTGAAGATTTAAAAACTGAACCTGCATTCTGCAGTGTAATCCAGCAGATTGAATAATCACAGGGCCAGCTGCTGTGGAGATGACACAATGATGTGCACGGCCGTGCACAACAAAGCTGTGACTTTCACAAGTGTCTGCTGAAGGTGCACTGAGGTTAGAAAGTGACCAACAGGTGTGGTTCAGTCAGGTGGTGTGTTTTTAACAGCTTCAAATGAGGTAAATAAGGATGTGAACTTTTATTTTGAAAATACTCCAAGTTAAGTTAGGTGTTTTTTAAAAGGCTGATTAACTCTGTAAGAGAAAAAAAAACATTATTCTGATCAGCTGTGAACACATTTAACTACAACCTCCTGGATAAATGTTTTATCACAACTTAAAATAACTACAGTTATTTTAGTGTTTAATGGAATCAAACTGATAAAACATTACAGCATAAAATTATCACTTAGCATTTACTTAGATT
>NW_013958349.1:0-589 GCF_001266775.1 Austrofundulus limnaeus
ACACACACACACACACACACACACACACACACTGTGGCTGGTTCAGTCCAAATGCAAAGATGGTTTTTGGTTTTGTTCATCAAGCCCTGAGCACAAGCATGTGCTGAATCAAGGCTAGCGCTAAACTCGCCCCGGCCTGGTGGGCTGTGATTGCAGTTCATCGTACTGACCCGCGAAGCAGCCAGTTGCAGCTCAGGGACCACCGCTGTGTACACCAGGTTTCCATTGACCACCAGTCGGATCTCGATGGAGTCCGTCGTGAAGGCCAGGATGTAAGGGAAAGCACAAACTGTAAAACACAAGGTGAGCTTTTAAAACTCTTTAAAGTGTACAAAACAGCCTCACATTGAGTTTTTATCACTTGTATATCCATCATTTACTGGTGAAATACACAAAAAACACGAGTCACATGTCTTTATTACTAATACCTGGTGACCTGAACAAAAAAGGGGGTCTACCTCTTAATTTTTAACTTAAATTACAAAACTTAAATTAGGCTTGATGAAATTTTAAGAATAATGGGCCTCATGCAAGAACCGTTCGTACGCACAGATTTGTTCTTAAGTTGTGCGTACGAGTGATTTAGGAG
>NW_013958349.1:2746-3021 GCF_001266775.1 Austrofundulus limnaeus
CACACACACACACACGGCTCCACATAATAATAATAATTATTATTATTATCTTGATTATTATAGATCATAGCCACAGCCTTACTGTGTTCAGGTAATAATAAAAGAGTTGAAGCTCAGCGACTCGCTCCGCCGTATGGCCCCCATAAGTGCACATAGACCAGAACAAGTGGCTCCGCTGCTGAGGGGTTTTCCACATCAGGATGTCCGACGCCTGCAGCAGGTCCGGACCCCTGCAGCAGGTCCGGACCCCTGCAGCAGGTCCGGACCCCTGCAGC
>NW_013958349.1:4021-4300 GCF_001266775.1 Austrofundulus limnaeus
GCTGGGTAGGATACTGAGATGCAGCCGACGTTTTCGGGGGTTTTGTCGGCTGCATGAGTAGGCACCTACGAATTGGGACGGTGACGTGAGCGGCCGACAAATGTGGCCGGCATCGGCTGTGACCCATGAACTGAGACGCATTTGTTTTGTAGCTTCTAAACACCATTGGCTGTGGCCACCATCTTGGATTTGACTAAGACTAAAAGTGAATCAGTCGTAGAAATTTATCCAATCATTAGCTTCTGGAAATGTCATCAGTGTGCATTGCCAATGCAATGC
>NW_013958350.1:0-633 GCF_001266775.1 Austrofundulus limnaeus
GTGTTTTGTTGTGTGTGTGTAGTGTGTTTTGTTGTGTGTGTGTAGAGTGTTTTGTTGTGTGTGTGTAGAGTGTTTTGTTGTGTGTGTGTAGTGTGTTTTGTTGTGTGTGTGTAGTGTGTTTTGTTTTGTGTGTGTAGAGTGTTTTGTTGTGTGTGTAGAGTGTTTTGTTGTGTGTGTAGAGTGTTTTGTTGTGTGTATGTAGTGTGTTTTGTTGTGTGTATGTAGTGTGTTTTGTTGTGTGTGTGTAGTGTGCAGCTCACCTTTCTTTTCCAGCACCTCCACCATAATCTCATTGGCTGTGGGGTCTTCACTGGGGTCAACAGTGTAGTGGTACGTACAGTCATCGTCCTCATCTCGAAAGCTGCAGGAGTCCAGCACTTTCTCCCCTAAAAACACAAGCAGGGAAACATGAACCAGGAATAAAAATAAAACTTTTATTTTGACAGAACTGAAGAGGTTTGCTCCTGTTCTTACGTTCTTTCAGCTCCTTCACCATGGTCACTTTGAAGGGACACGTGTCACAGTCAGCTTCCTGCTTCAGCTCTCCTGTCCTCCACGCCTGACACTGGACACAGCTCCTTGTTCCCTCACACACACCTAACTGAAACTAAACAGGACACACACACACACACA
>NW_013958350.1:1633-2143 GCF_001266775.1 Austrofundulus limnaeus
ACACACACACACACACACACACACACACACACACACACACACACACACAAACAGTGTTTTAGACATATTTTTTGCTAACAGAAACACTACAGCTCCACATGCTTCTTGATATTCTGTAAGCCGATGAATAAATTTACACACCTGAAAGTTTGGCTCACAGGTTGCTGACATCTCGATACCAGAGTTTGGACACTCGCAGCGACCACACACACATTTCCCTCGCCCACCACACACAAGCTGGCACAGACACAACACAGTTAGGTGTTATCTATAAACAGTGTTTAACATAAAGTGTGTTGACTCTATTCACCCCTTTGTCATCCAGGCAGGTTTGGTTGCTTTTGGGACACTCGCAGGCAGAACCCTCCCAGCCATCTGCACACGCACACTGACCCATAACACAGGAGCCACGCTCTGAGGAACAGGTAAGATGTTAACGTTTAACACAGGAGCCACGCTCTGAGGAACAGGTAAGATATTGATGTTTAACACACGAGCCACGCTCTGAGG
>NW_013958351.1:0-1142 GCF_001266775.1 Austrofundulus limnaeus
GTTTTGTTTTGTTTTTTTTGTTTTGTTTTTGCAATTAGGTGGCATCAGATTTATTTCCTGAGATTGAGATCTCACTCAGCCTCATGAAGAAAATGTGGATTTCTTTTCAGTCTTAAGTGTTTTCAGAGGCTGGGGGCTGTTTGAGAAGTAGCTCATGTTGTTTGAATTCTGGTCGGTCGTGTGTATTTTACAGTGTATCTGTTTTGGAATAAAGATCTGTCAAGCAGTGCATTTGGTCCTAAGTTATTCAGGCAGCAGAAGTGGAGTTATATTTTCATGAGTTATTTAGAAACAGTTTGGTACCWATAGAATCATTTGACTTGAAAGAGGAAGATTATAAAATAGGATGCACATTTATAGTTATTATAGTGTGATCGCTTCACAAGCGTTCACATTACTGATTATTTTTTCTGTTAGTTTTTCAGCACCCATCTCCTGCAGTTGTTGTGCTATTTCAACAATTKATAAAAGTTAAGCTCCTTCAGGACATTCCTGCTAGTGTTTCCACTTTTTATACTTATCACTTATATATCACTTTTTCTGCCACATTTTTTCCATTGAAAATGAATGGAGCTGTTTTCAAAATCCTTTAAATAGTTACTAAAGCTTTACTGTGATTTACACTTTTTTTTTTTAGTTCAGCTCTCTTTTTTACTTCCTTGTGCTATATTTCTTTATTTTGTTATCTTTAGTCTTTTTTTGCTAAAATTCTACAACTTTCTGCTTTTCTTCTGCTACATTATGCTTTCAGCTTCTCTTTGTTAATTTGAGTTTTTTATGCTTCAAATCTCTTTTTGTCTTTTCCAGCTGGTGGCTGCAGTTTCAGCTACTGTTCAGCCATTATTAGCTAAAATTAGTTTTTAAGCTACATTCACATTTTGGGGACCATTTGAGCTTCTTTCTGCTAAGTTCTGCAACATGTGCTCCTACTTCTTTATGCTACAGTAAATGAAGCAATTTCAGCTACATTTTAGCCATTTTGATGCACATTTTAGCAGTTTTACAGTAGCTATATAGGTACAAACTTATTGCGACTTTTTCTACTTTAATTGTTTTCTGCTGATTTAGCTTTTTTACATCACTTCCATCATCTGCAAGCTAATTTTAACTTGTGTCTGCTACCTTTTGAATATCATTATAGA
>NW_013958352.1:0-608 GCF_001266775.1 Austrofundulus limnaeus
CCTAAAAAAAGAAATATAAATAAATAAATAATTTATTTCTCATCAACAATATTTAACAGATATAACTAGTGACATCAGTTTAAAGTGTTTCTAACATGGAATTATTTCTCACCTGAGGGCTGAAAGCTGAAGGTAAAAACCTGAGGTTTGTTCTCGTCTCTCTTTACTTCACACTTCAACAAGTGCCTCGATCCATAAATGAAATGACTGAACGGAACGATCACAGCAGCAGAGCAGAGAGATGAAGATGTTTGTATATTTGGGTGATCTTTACCCACATCGATACCTGTAAACAACCACCTGATTCTGTGTACACACTGTTCAAATGTCGACACAGAGCAGGTTAATGTCGCCTCGTTCTGCTTCTTCTGCTCTGTTACTGAGGATGGAAGAGAAAACAGATGATTTTATTTATTATATTTACTCTACTGTCAATCTGCTGCTTTAAGGATCACTTTATTATGATAATATTGTAGAAATACTCACAGTGAACAACAGAAAGTTGGAGAAAAGAAACTTGACCTGATAGTCGTCCAGATACAATCTGTCTGCAGGTGTAACCACCAACATCCTGATCTGTGACTTTCTTTATAACCAGAGAACAGTTT
>NW_013958352.1:1608-2142 GCF_001266775.1 Austrofundulus limnaeus
TCTTTATATTCTGTGTCCTGTCTTCTTCAGTCTTCAGTCTTCATCATCCTTGTAAGTACTGCAGGACCTTTTTGAGCTGCCTAGTCAGCCTTTTTCTGTTAAACTAAAGCTGTTTTTCTACTATTCGAACCTGGCCTGGGCCCTGGTTTTTTCCTGCTCTTAATTTGACATAATGATCCGACCAAGTGCCCAGCCCCCAAGGAGTGGTTTTTCTGGTCTGCCTCTCTACAAGGTACACAAAAAAAATCATCGCCCGGACCTCACTCGAGTGGTTCTGCGCCTCCTGCCTTTGAGGAACTGGTCCCGTCTCTGCCACCAGAGGAGGTGCAGGTCCTCTAACCAGACGATCGCTTATGATCCTCCGGTGGACCCACACTTCCTCCTCTCATCAGCTGCTGTGTCAACAGGTTGTGGACGTCGTGGCGAGGTGTCAAGACCTCTTGTTCTGGCCCGGCCATCAGCAGCTCCTCAGCTGAGCAGAGGATGAGCAGATTGTCACCCTCCATCCTGTTGTTCCTGTGATGGGTCTGCTGC
>NW_013958353.1:0-694 GCF_001266775.1 Austrofundulus limnaeus
GTATTGTAATGATATAAACAGTCTGCGTCTTCTCCGTGAGACAGGAGGAAGCATGAGCCGGTCATTGCTTTAATGCTCACACACACTGACAAGAGTTCTTCCCACATTCTTACTTCCACTTGGAAGTGTAAGAAACAGAAGCTGGAAGCTTGCCGTGTCCTGTTTCCTGAGAGGAAAATTAAATGAGATGTGTGTGAGAAAAAAAAAAGAAATATAAACTACAGTCAGTGAGGAGCTGACCGTGGCATACGGTCATAAATCACCAGCTATCATTTGAAGTGGTTTACAGAAACACACTTGGCTGATGCCTTTTTCAGTTTCTGCCAGACCCCCACCTTCCTCAACCTTTCTGCGACACATTCACGAATACACGGACAAGAAAACAAAACACAAACACACACAATTCACTTCTATTCATAGTGTATTCAAAACAGGAAAGACTTCCTGCAGCTCATTTTAGGAAAAACAAGCAGCTAAAACAATTAAGCACCAAAGCAGCTCTGCTCTCACCAACACAGAGCTGAAATAAAGGACAGCTCCTTCAGACAGACCCAGTCACATCATTAGTCTAAGATATTTGATTTATTTATGCTTGATTTTTTAAAATCTGTCCAACAGTGGGTTGTAAAGTTACAGCGGGTAAAATAAGTATTGAACACGTCAACATTTTTCTCAGTAAATATATTACTAGAGG
>NW_013958353.1:1694-2142 GCF_001266775.1 Austrofundulus limnaeus
TGTGTGTGTGTGTGTGTGTGTGTGTGTGTGTGTGTGTGTCTCGCCTTACAGATGGTCAGGTTCCCTTATGTTTGGCCAGGCTGAGCTTCCTGCCGCTGAACAATTGTGGGAAAACCAGAGGTCAAGACAAAAAGGAGGAATAAAAAAGGGAAATATTGGGCCAGGGTCCAAATGACCCGCAACAACTTCCTGCCTGGTTCCTGGCGAGCTCATACAATGTGACAGGTGAAACCAATAGGAGCTGAGCAGATGGAGGCGTGAGAATGACCGGAGCTCAGGTCAGTTTTGTTCCTCTCCTCAAAGATTGCTCTGACTGCGTCAGTCCTCTGTGCTGACAGACCAACAACTTAACAGTGTTGTATAAAGTACCACAAAGTGATACTTGAGTAAAAGAACAAGTATTTTACCGCAAATTTACTTGGGTAAAAGTTAAAGTCTCCTTTAGGAA
>NW_013958354.1:0-747 GCF_001266775.1 Austrofundulus limnaeus
AGAGGACAGGTAAACAGTCAGAGGACAGGTAAACAACCAGAGGACAGGTAAACAGCCAGAGGACAGGTAAACAACCAGAGGACAGGTAAACAACCAGAGGACAGGTAAACAGCCAGAGGACAGGTAAACAGTCAGAGGACAGGTAATCAGCCAGAGGACAGGTAAACAACCAGAGGACAGGTAAACAGCCAGAGGACAGGTAAACGGCCAGAGGACAGGTAAACAACCAGAGGACAGGTAAACAGCCAGAGGACAGGTAAACAGTCAGAGGACAGGTAATCAGCCAGAGGACAGGTAAACAGTCAGAGGACAGGTAAACGGCCAGAGGACAGGTAAACGGCCAGAGGACAGGTAAACAGCCAGAGGACAGGTAAACAACCAGAGGACAGGTAAACAGAGGACAGGTAAACGGCCAGAGGACAGGTAAACGGCCAGAGGACAGGTAAACAGCCAGAGGACAGGTAAACGGCCAGAGGACAGGTAAACGGCCAGAGGACAGGTAAACGGCCAGAGGACAGGTAAACGGCCAGAGGACAGGTAAACGGTCAGAGGACAGGTAAACGGCCAGAGGACAGGTAAACAACCAGAGGACAGGTAAACAGAGGACAGGTAAACAGTCAGAGGACAGGTAGACAGCCAGAGGACAAGCAAACAGAGGACAGGTAAACAGCCAGAGGACAGGTAAACAGCCAGAGGACAGGTAAACAGCCAGAGGACAGGTAAACAGCCAGAGGACAGGTAAACAGC
>NW_013958354.1:1747-2142 GCF_001266775.1 Austrofundulus limnaeus
TGATGGTTGGATGAACAGATGGATGGATGATGGTTGGATGAACAGATGGATGGATGATGGTTGGATGAACAGATGGATGATGATGGTTGAATGTTTTTAAACAGAACTGTTTTGTTTCAGATCTTTAGTTTTGATGACATCATCTTTGCTCTGGGATTAAACGGTCTTTAATCCGTCAAACGGAGGATTATTCCCTCAGTTTATTGGCAGCTGATACCTGAGCAGGTTTACCTGTTCAGGCTGTTGGTGTCATCAGCAGGTAAGTCTTCAGTAATCACCTGTAAGCAGCCTCACATCCGCCCGTCTGAGCGGCGCAGCTTCAGCCTTAATGAGTTCTCATCTGGACCAGATGAAGTCCACACACACACACACACACACACACACACACACACACA
>NW_013958355.1:0-1141 GCF_001266775.1 Austrofundulus limnaeus
GACTAATGATGGTTTAATTAATTAAATCTCCCTAATTTTATATACTGTTTCCCCCTTCTTGCATAAACCACAGAGACCCCTGCAAAGTATTGATCCTGCTGTTCTGTGTTGGACACCTTTTTTAATAAAAGAGCTCATGTTTGGTGTTGCTCTTGGCCGAAATCCAACAAACTACTTTTTTTTTGTCAATAATTCATCCTGTCCAATTCTTATCCAAAGGCAATATTAGATGTCTTTTTTTCTCCCTTTGTGTGTTTGTGCATTTGTCTGTAGTGTTAGCTAAGTTTCGCACAAACCAGTGGACATGACAGGTTATAATAAAACCCTTAGAGTGGGTAACTTTTTGAGTATGACCCATTCATGATGGCTGCCAAAGCTAAGCAAACTTAGCAAAACATAATCAGTCAGTTTTGCAGATATTTAGCTAAAACTTGGTGTGGTAGTAGCTGAGAGTAACTCCCAGCCTAGACTTTAATGTCTAATGGATCATGTGAATCACAAGATATCCTTGTTCTTTAATAAAATAATATAAATTTTGTATATTGATTTTATTTCCTCTGATCACTCAACAGCTCTGTGGATAAGTGTAACCATATGATGCTGTAAGAAAAGCATAATCTCATTTATTCATTTAGCTTGGATTACCTGACACATGATTTTTTAAAATCAAAACTTCATCTCTGTAAATGCAGAAACAAAAGCTTGCTGTTTGACTGCTTGCCCTTTGTGTTTACAGAACGGATGAGTCTTACTTTACACTTTGAAGCAACCTGACAGGTAAATCACCTCCCCTCCCGCTGCGATGCAATCTCTGCAGCGATCACAACGAGCCGCAGCCGAGGAGCCCCAGTGTTTCACATCAAGATGTGTGATTTTTGCTTGATTGGCTTTTCCCAGAAGCACCAGGTGCAGTGATGCAACAATATATCCTGCTTTTCTGCACAGTCATTGATGTAGCACCGCAGGTGAGACGCAGCAGAGAGCCTTGAAGTGCATCAAAAGGATTCACGATGATCTAAAACAGTTTTTTTAAAGAGTTGATCCTGTTTTTGTGGCTGAAAACTTCTGCCCCAGTTTCCGTGTCATCCACGCCCTTCACACTCCTCTTCCTCCTCCCTGCAGGTATGCGACTTCCCTCGTC
>NW_013958356.1:0-610 GCF_001266775.1 Austrofundulus limnaeus
GGTTCTGTGATGGGTCTGGGTTTGGACCGGGGTTCTGTGATGGGTCTGGGTTTGGACCGGGGTTCTGTGATGGGTCTGGGTTTGGACCGGGGTTCTGTGGTGGGTCTGGATTTGGACTGGGGTTCTGTGATGGGTCTGGGCTTGGACCGGGGTTCTGTAATGGGTCTGGGTTTGGACCGGGGTTCTGTGATGGGTCTGGGCTTGGACCAGGGTTCTGTGATGGGTCTGGGCTTGGACCGGGGTTCTGTGATAGGTCTGGGTTTGGACCGGGGTTCTGTGATGGATCTGGGTTTGGACCAGGGTTTCTGTGATGGGTCTGGGTTTGGACCAGGGTTCTGTGATGGGTCTGGGTTTGGACCAGGGTTCTGTGATGGGTCTGGGTTTGGACCAGCGTTCTGTGATGTGTCTGGGCTTGGACCAGGGTTCTGTGATGGGTCTGGGTTTGGACCAGGGTTCTGTGATGGGTCTGGGTTTGGACCAGGGTTCTGTGATGGGTCTGGGTTTGGACCGGGGTTCTGTAATGGGTCTGGGCTTGGACCGGGGTTCTGTGATGGGTCTGGGTTTGGACCGGGGTTCTGTGATGGGTCTGGGTTTGGACCGGGGTTCTGTG
>NW_013958356.1:1610-2141 GCF_001266775.1 Austrofundulus limnaeus
AAACATCTGGACTTTTTGATGATAAACATCTGGACCGTCAGACACCAACAAACATCTGGACCTTTAGATGATAAACATCTGGACCCTCAGACACCAACAAACATCTGGACCTTTAGATGATAAACATCTGGACCCTCAGACACCAACAAACATCTGGACCCTCAGACACCAACAAACATCTGGACCCTCAGACACCAACAAACATCTGGACCTTTAGATGATAAACATCTGGACCCTCAGACACCAACAAACATCTGGACCCTCAGACACCAACAAACATCTGGGCCCTCAGACACCAACAAACATCTGGACCCTCAGACACCAACAAACATCTGGACCCTCAGACACCAACAAACATCTGGACCTTCAGATGATAAACATCTGGACCCTCAGTCACCAACAAACATCTGGACCCTCAGACACCAACAAACATCTGGACCCTCAGACACCAACAAACATCTGGACCCTCAGACACCAACAAACATCTGGACCCTCAGACACCAACAAACATCTGGACCCTCAGACACCAAC
>NW_013958357.1:0-617 GCF_001266775.1 Austrofundulus limnaeus
CCTCTGCTGTTACTACCTGTTGTCACGTGTTGTCATCTCCTCTGCTGTTAGTACATGTTGTCACGTGTTGTCGTCTCCTCTGCTGTTAGTACATGTTGTCACTTGTTGTCGTCTCCTCTGCTGTTACTACCTGTTGTCACGTGTTGTCATCTCCTCTGCTATTAGTACCTTTTGTCACGTGTTGTCGTCTCCTCTGCTGTTAGTACCTGTTGTCACATGTTGTCGTCTCCTCTGCTGTTAGTACATGTTGTAACGTGTTGCTGTCTCCCTCTGCTGTTAGTACCTGTTGTCACATGTTGTCGTCTCCTCTGCTGTTAGTACATGTTGTCACGTGTTGCTGTCTCCCTCTGCTGTTAGTACCTGTTGTCACGTGTTGTCGTCTCCTCTGTTGTTACTACCTGTGTTCACGTGTTGTCGTCTCCTCTGCTGTTACTACATGTTGTCACGTGTTGTCGTTCTGCTCCGCTGTTACATCCTGTCATCTACACCTGCTGTCTGAGGTCCATTTGCCAGTGTCATCATTTTATCTCCTTTATACAGAGCTGTTGGAAGTTTCATCTTTATTTTTTGTTTGATGTTAGAGAATATATACACCACCATCAATCAAGTGACAGGTG
>NW_013958357.1:1617-2141 GCF_001266775.1 Austrofundulus limnaeus
TGTCACGTGTTGTCGTCTCCTCTGCTGTTACTACCTGTTGTCACGTGTTGTCGTCTCCTCTGCTGTTAGTACATGTCACGTGTTGTCGTCTCCTCTGCTGTTACTACCTGTTGTCACGTGTTGTCGTCTCCTCTGCTGTTAGTACCTGTTGTCACGTGTTGTCATCTCCTTTGCTGTTAGTACATGTTGTCACGTGTTGTCGTCTCCTCTGCTGTTACTACCTGTTGTCGTCTCCTCTGCTGTTAGTACCTGTTGTCACGTGTTGTCGTCTCCTCTGCTGTTAGTACCTGTTGTCACGTGTTGTCATCTCCTTTGCTGTTAGTACATGTTGTCACGTGTTGTCGTCTCCTCTGCTGTTACTACCTGTTGTCGTCTCCTCTGCTGTTAGTACCTGTTGTCACGTGTTGTCGTCTCCTCTGCTGTTAGTACCTGTTGTCACGTGTTGTCATCTCCTTTGCTGTTAGTACATGTTGTCACGTGTTGTCGTCTCCTCTGCTGTTACTACCTGTTGTCGTCTCCTCTGC
>NW_013958358.1:0-1140 GCF_001266775.1 Austrofundulus limnaeus
GAGAGAGAGAGAAAGAGAGCCCATTTGTAACTCAGTCCCCGCAGCAGCACTTACTGCCCCCCTGTGCCAGAGTGGGGTTTCCTGCTTTTCCTTCTAGCGTCTCTTTTACTCTTTTGCTCTTTCTCTGTTTACTTTGATTCCAACTCTGTGGGGGACAACGCTTTTCCTAAAGGCATCTTTGTCCATATTTCAGGGAGGAAAAGATAGAGGGCGAAAGTGAAACGTTGCAAGGAAACCCAGAGACAGAGGAGGATACTAGCTCATTGTGCTAAACCTGGCCAGGGCCCAGTCTCTCAGACCCACAGAGCTCACTTCTGTTTACCTTTTAAAGATGAAGAACCTTCTGGAAAGCATCACATTCTCACACTTTTACAGGTCTTTAAGCGATCATAAGAATAACTATGTAAACTAAATCATGATAGATTTGTCAGGTAAGCCATACGTTTCAGGAGCAACTTTATGCAGAGACTTTGCACTTATTAATAGGAAATTCTCTGCACTGTGATTTGACTCCTAATTAGTTTTTGAACTTTTAATTGTAGCCTATGATTATATCCATGACTCAACCACAGGAAACCACTCTGCATATGACTCTCCTCTGGGTAAGAGTTGGCAGGTTTCCATCTTCTGTTAATGAATAATCTCCACCAGGTTAGAGTCCGCTCTGAACTCATGTTTGTATGCGTTCTTATTTTTCACTTCAGCTTTTTGCCTTTGCTCTGGGCTGGGGAACGTGAAAGGACACTGGAATAATTAAACATTTTCTCTTTGTATTATTTGAGTTTGCTGATCCTCGGAACAGGATTTGTGAAAGTTTTGAGAAAAGTGCAGGAGAACTCGTTTGGAAAATTTGATTAGAAGAATTATTGTTTTATGTGAGTGTTTCTTTTTTCTTTTCTAAAGGATCATATTATGAAATGTGTGGTTTGCTTTTTGCCATATTTTTAATGCAAAAGTTTTTTCAATAAGTTCAGCAGTTTTTCTGCAGATAGTGGCCTCTTGCCTTCATGTCATTGACATCTTTTGCATGTCTAACAAACAAACCTCTATGGGCTATGTGTGTTTTTTTATGGTTTTCATAAAACTAACTTCAATATCTCTTTTTGTGTATAAAAATAGTTTAAAAACCAAGCTATTGAT
>NW_013958359.1:0-1016 GCF_001266775.1 Austrofundulus limnaeus
ACAGTCCTGGATTCAGGTCTTTACAGTCCTGGATTCAGGTCTTTACAGTCCTGGATTCAGGTCTTTACAGTCCTGGATTCAGGTCTATGCAGTCCTGGATTCAGGTCTTTACAGTCCTGGATTCAGGTCTATACAGTCCTGGATTCAGGTCTTTACAGTCCTGGATTCAGGTCTGTACAGTCCTGGATTCAGGTCTTTACAGTCCTGGATTTAGGTCTATACAGTCCTGGATTCAGGTCTATACAGTCCTGGATTCAGATCTATACAGTCCTGGATTTAGATCTATACAATCCTGGATTCGGGTCTTTACAGTCCTGGATTCAGGTCTTTACAGTCCTGGATTCAGATCTATACAGTCCTGGATTCAGATATATAGTCCTGGATTCAGGTCATTACAGTCCTGGATTCAGGTCTTTACAGTCCTGGATTCAGGTCTTTACAGTCCTGGATTCAGATCTATACAGTCCTGGATTCAGGTCTTTACAGTCCTGGATTCAGGTCTATACAGTCCTGGATTCAGATCTATACAGTCCTGGATTCAGGTCTATACAGTCCTGGATTCAGGTCTTTACAGTCCTGGATTCAGGTCTTTACAGTCCTGGATTCAGGTCCGTACAGTCCTGGATTCAGGTCTTTACAGTCCTGGATTCAGGTTTTTACAGTCCTGGATTCAGGTCTATACAGTCCTGGATTCAGGTCTTTACAGTCCTGGATTCAGGTCTTTACAGTCCTGGGTTCAGGTCTTTAAAGTCCTGGATTCAGGTCTAAACAGTCCTGGATTCAGGTCTATACAGTCCTGGATTCAGGTCTTTACAGTCCTGGATTCAGATCTTTACAGTCCTGAATCAGGTCTATACAGTCCTGGATTCAGATCTATACAGTCCTGGATTTAGATCTATACAATCCTGGATTCGGGTCTTTACAGTCCTGGATTCAGGTCTTTACAGTCCTGGATTCAGGTCTTTACAGTCCTGGATTCAGGTCTTTACAGTCCTGTGTCTTTATATGTACAGTAT
>NW_013958360.1:0-828 GCF_001266775.1 Austrofundulus limnaeus
GGGTTACCCCTACACCTGAATGGTCAAGAGGTGCACTGTCTATGATTGCTTGAAACTGTTCGGTTATGGCACAATCCTCAATATCAAGCTGGAAGACAATTCATTGTACTTGTAGTTGGTTATTATCATATTACTTACAATATTGGTGATTGCGCATACAACTCTATCACTGTTACTTATCATAGCCAATTTTTATATTTGGTTGTTGAGCATCTTTATAAAAAATATTGAATGCATATCACTTTTCACCAAAAAAATAGTTGTCAAAACTATTTTATAATTTATAAAAGCAGCCCTGTAAAACAATCAGTATCTAATGTAGCCACAATTTTCATAAAAATGTTTTATAACCATGTAGTCCTCACTGACAAAATGGTCTTCATCCAAATCCATGGTACCCCTCTTTTCTATAAGAACTTCCAAATTTTTGGAATGCTTGCCAACATTTTTCCCAGAACAGGGACTTCAGAACACCACAGTGGCACTTGTGATGACGTCTTTAAGCTCTTCAAGGGTTGAGGAGCAAGCAATGATGCCAAACACATGCAGTTTGTAGTGCTTTGGAATGCTGCAAAAATATTAAATAAAATAGTTAGGTCTACAACAATGATTAATGCTTATGTTTTGTAAACACATTAATGAAACTGTTACATACTGCTTTTTGCAGAGATCTTTAGCATTTTTCATCACATGACTCAGACATATGTGAATAATGGGAAGATCAAAGTTCTTATTATGGTACTGTCCTGCTATTAGCAGGTAATACTTCCGCATCAGTTCATCCAAACTTATTCTGCAAAAAGTCATGGAGATGGAATGTAGCAGTAC
>NW_013958360.1:1828-2139 GCF_001266775.1 Austrofundulus limnaeus
GTGATGAAGTGATTCAACACAATCTGCTGCTTCTTCTTTAGATTGTTCTTTTTTCATGTACAGTTTCCAGAGACAACGTATGTTGTGATTTGGTGCTTTATAAATAAATTGAATTGAATTAACTTTTATGCACTCATGTATATCCACTATGTTGTCTTAAAGGAAATCTTAGCAGGTTTAATATGAATCTGCTTCACTGTGGTTTAATCCATAAAGATAAATATATTAGAATGCATGTTTAATACACTGTTAAGCTGTTAAGTATATTTTTTATTTTGTAGATGAATTGATTAATTTATACAGTTCAGAGA
>NW_013958361.1:0-517 GCF_001266775.1 Austrofundulus limnaeus
AAAATGAATTGTCTAATCTAACATGGATTTTTGGAATTCCATTTCATTTCATTATGTTTTACTCTAGATAACTTTAAGACAAAATTGATTAAGGCCTTAACTTATTGTTTATTGATTGTGTGGTATTAATCCAAGCAAAATGGACATGACTTAATTTTTGTTTTGGTGCAGGAACGTCTGGAAGGGGGTATAAATAAAATAAATTCTACATTGTTATGAAAAGTACATTTGAAAACAGGAAATTTTGGTATGATTTGGTACAAAGTCGGTTTTTTTTTTTTTTTTGCAGATGGTACTACATTCTTTTGTTTTGGTAAAAATGATTTATGCAAAACAGAGGTTGTAGATGATACAAACAGAATTTGCTAGAATACAAACTTGGTTTAGACTTAATAAATTACTGTCAAGTATAGATAAAACTAATGATATTTAGTTAAATAAGGAGAACTGTTGACATTGCATTTAAAGTTGATAATGTTGAGATAGAGCCATCCATCCATCCATCCATCCATCCATC
>NW_013958361.1:1517-2139 GCF_001266775.1 Austrofundulus limnaeus
TATTTACAATGTCAGCCTGGTGGGTACCAGAGACACCCATAAAACTGATTATTATTAATATATTACTTTTAATTATTAAAATTAATTAACCCAAAATCAACTTTTTTTGCAGATTGCCAGTCTAAATTGTGCCTTAATGGTATTATCTATATATTTCTGTGCTAGTTTGACATTTTCATGTAAATTTGTCTAATTCTGCAATATTTTGTCTAAAACTATCCTCTGAGTTGAACTGCAGTTACTTTCACTCAGAAACACGCCCCCATGGAGAGTCGGGTTGGAACAGGGAACACTAGGATGAACGTTTGTTACAGTTTTGAACATTAGTCCTTGCTAGCAGTGATGCTGCTAACATCACTATAACACTCACACACATTACCTTGGCAGCACCGGCCTCATGTATCCTTGAGTCAGAGCCTTGAGCCAGCTATTTGACAAGGCTCAGACCTGCTCAACCTACGGTGAGGAGAAGGGTGAAAAAAAAATCTCTCACCACGGCTAAACAACCTATGATTAGTCTCTGTTTTATTGGAGAAGCAAGCCGGTTCCCTACACATGTACACAGGTGCCATATGGAAATTTAAGGACAATTTCAAGGGCCTCTGACTGACCACCCCCACCC
>NW_013958362.1:0-238 GCF_001266775.1 Austrofundulus limnaeus
GTAGAGAACCACAAACAGAACAAGTCGGAGCGGGAGCCCACGCGACACACGACTTACTCCTCCGCCATCTTGCCCCGACTCTCAGTTCCTGACATCTTTTAATTCATTTGTAAAAAGAAAGTTTCTGTGCTGCTATATAGTCGTCAGATATAATAAACTTATTCTTTATTTTTTAATCTCAGGAGGGGGAGGATGCAGTCCACTTTGCCAACAGAGTAAAATCAGCCGTAGCTCATCA
>NW_013958362.1:1238-2138 GCF_001266775.1 Austrofundulus limnaeus
TGTGTGGATGAACGCATGGTGGCAAGCAAGGCGAGGATAGGGTTCCGTCAGTACATGAAGGACAAGCCCACCAAGTTTGGCTACAAAGTTTATGTGTTGGCTGATTCATCCTGTGGCTACACATGGAACTTTTTCGTTTATGAGGGAAAGATGGAGAGAGCACAACAGGGGGGGCTCAGTGTGACATCAGTGATGGACTTGATGGAGTTTGGTCTTCTGGGCAAAGGTTATCATCTTTATGTTGATAATTTTTACACCAGCCCTGCACTGCTCCATCAACTGACCGCCCGCCATACTGATGCATGTGGGACCATCCGTCAGGTCCGTATTGGCTTTCCAAAGACGACATCAAACGACCTGCCAAAATCAGCTGAGAGGTGGAGACATGAGGTGGCTGCGGAAAGATGGGCTGCTGTTTGTGAAGTGGAAGGACACAAAGGAGGTGACAACATGCAGCACGTTTCACAAGGCCTACAGTGGAGCCACCGTGCGGAGGAGGGTGAAGGAGGGGGGCCAGTGGTGTGTGAAGGACATTCCTGTTCCTGATGCTGTGAGGGACTACAATAAGTTCATGGGAGGAGTGGACTTTTCGGATGCACTTATCCAGTACTACAGCGTCAGGGGAAAGACCATGAAGTGGTACAAAACATTTTTTTACCATTTTATAGACATTGCTGTGGTGAACTCTTTCATCATGTTGAAGATGTTGGCTGCTGGAAACGGAGAAAGTCCTCTCACACAGAAGCAGTTCAGAGAGGTCCTCATGAAAGAACTGGTGGAGGCGTCCAAAGTTACCGTTCCCACTCCAAAACCCAGTCCCTCTGACATCTGCATGCCAGCATATTATGCTCAGAGTGCCACTGACAAGAGGAGAAAGTGTGTTGCCTGTAAGCAGCAGGG
>NW_013958363.1:0-716 GCF_001266775.1 Austrofundulus limnaeus
CCCAGTGGCCTGAGACGGCCCCTTTTCCCCAGCACTTTCAGAACCTCGGACAGCTCATTTCAGAGCCGCTCGCCGACCAGCGGCCTGAGTCGGCCACTTTTACCCAGCACTTTCAGCACCTCAGACAGCTCCTGTGTTTCAGCCCCGCACGTCCCCCAGCTGCCAGAGACGGCCCCTTTTCCCCAGCACGTTCAGCACCTCGGAAAGCTCCTTTAAGCCCCGCTCGCCACCCAGCGGCCAGAGACGGCCCCTTTTCCCCAGCACGTTCAGCACCTCGGACAGCTCATTTCGACCCCGCTGGCCGACCAGCGGCCTGAGACATCCCCTGTTCCCCAGCACTTTCAGCACCTCGGACAGCTCCTTTCAGCCCCGCTCGTCACCCAGTGGCCTGAGACGTCCCCTGTTCCCCAGCACTTTTAGAACCTCGGACAGCTCATTTCAGAGCCTTTTGCCGACCAGCGGCCTGAGATGGCCCCTGTTCCCCAGAACTTTCAGCATCTCAGACAGCTCCTTTCTTTCAGCCCCGCACGCCCTCCAGCGACTTTAGATGGCCCCTTTTACCCAGCATGTTCAGAACCTTGGACAGCTCCTTTCTGCCCCGCATGCCACCCAGCGGCAAGAGACGGCCCCTTTTCCCCAGCACGTTCAGCACCTCGGACAGCTCCTTTCTTTCAGCCCCGCACGCCCTCCAGCGACCTTAGATGGCCCCTTTTACC
>NW_013958363.1:1716-2138 GCF_001266775.1 Austrofundulus limnaeus
GGCCCATTTTCCCCAGCACTTTCAGCTCCTCGGACAGCTCCTTTCAGGACCGCTCGCCGCCCAGCGGCCTGAGACAGCCCCTTTTCCCCAGCACTTTCAGTACCTCAGACAGCTCCTTTCGGCCCCGCTCACCGCCCAGCGGCCTGAGATGGCCCATTTTCCCCAGCACTTTCAGCACCTCGGACAGCTCGTTTCAGGACCGCTCGCCGCCCATCGGCCTGAGACGGCCCCTTTTCCCCAGCACTTTCATCACCTCGGACAGCTCCTTTCAGGGCCTCTCACCGCCCAGCGGCCTGAGACGGCCCCTTTCCCCCAGCACTTTCAGCACTTCGGACAGCTCCTGTAAGCCCCACTTGCCACCCAGCGGCCTGAGACGTCCCCTATTCCCCAGCACTATCAGCACCTCGGACAGCTCCTTTCAG
>NW_013958364.1:0-572 GCF_001266775.1 Austrofundulus limnaeus
TTTTCAGGGTGGAAAATGTTTAAGTCAATAAGTTGGGCTCCGAAGGGGCTAGAGACCCCAGATTTGAGGGAAAAACATGTGGGCGAGGTTACTACAAAAATATCTTGGCATTTTTTCCATAACCAATTTGGAATTTTTTGACCTTTTTATCACTTTGACCAAAAAATGGGGTTAAGGTCGTATTTGGAGAGAGTGTTTGCAAGGTTCAGATGGTCAATCTGATGCATTAGACACATGCTAGGATGCCAATTTTTGAGTATATCGTTCCCAGGCTCAGGCGGAACACGGTAGACTTAGTCCCGTTCGTCTCAGACCCCCAGGTCCCCCGTAGTGGCCCCCAAAAAGCTAAAAAAAACATCCAAATTAGGGTTTTTTGTATTTTTTGAAAAGTCCGATCTCTACCAAACCTGGATGTATCTTCACATCTCAGGGCCTTTTTTAACATATGTCAGAGCCAGAGGCCCTCATCCAGTACAGGGCCAACATTTTTCAGGGGCCACGTAGAGCCACGGGACTAAAACAGTTGGATTTGCGGTGTGAAATTATGCCTCGGAGTCAACTTTGATATTAGT
>NW_013958364.1:1572-1959 GCF_001266775.1 Austrofundulus limnaeus
AAGTACGTGCACGGAAAAGAGTCCAAATTAACAAAATATTTTCAGAAATTGCATTTTTTTCGGGGTAGAAACTGTTTAAGTCAATAAGTTGAGCTCCGAAGGGGCTAGAGACCCCAAATTTGAGGGAAAAACATGAGGGCAAGGCTATTACAAGAAAATCTTGGCAATTTTTCCATAACCCATTTGGAATTTTTTGACCTTTTTCTCACTTTGACCAAAAAATGGGGTTAAGGTCATATTTGGAGAGAGTGTTTGCAAGGTTCAGATGGTCAATCTGATGCATTAGACACAAGCTAGGATGCCAATTTTTGAGTGTATCTTTCCCAGACTCAGGCGGAACACGGCAGACTTAGTCCCGTGCGTCTCAGGCCCCCAGGTCCCCCGTAG
>NW_013958365.1:0-449 GCF_001266775.1 Austrofundulus limnaeus
TATTTATACTGATATAAATAAATACTGATACTGATGGAAACACAGTAACATGTCATGATGTGTTCAGGCACAACATGTAAATGAAACAACCCACACTGACATGTTTACAGTAACCCACACAACTGTTTCTGTAACATTTCATCCCATGATAAAAACTGAAAAATATGTTTATCTGAAGATTGTCTATTTTATTTTGAACAACTACAATTTCAGTGTGGATCATTGAATTTACAGATTGTACCTGAATGCACCAGGTGATCAAAATAAAAAAGCACAATATTTTTTTAACTAAGGTTGCATGTCTACAAGAATTAAATGAAGCCAAACACTAAAATAAACACAAGCAAGTCAACATTTTCTCTTTATTTACAGATTCACAATGTAAACAAACCCTAAAATAAGTTATTTTTTATAAGTTATACTGGTGTATATATGGTTGTGTTTAATGC
>NW_013958365.1:1449-2138 GCF_001266775.1 Austrofundulus limnaeus
CTGTTAAAAACACCAATGTAATTTATTGATTAGTACATATTTTATGAGTTATACAAATACAGTAAAGTTACCTCACAGATGTAGTCTCTCTTGGAACAAAAGAATCATCTTTTCTGACTCTTAACAGAATCACTTCACAAGAAACAAAGCAACGTTTCAGGAACTCCTTCAAACATAGATTTACCAACAGATGTCTCCACATCTTATATCTTTGTCATGATCATCAGTTTACAAACATGATCTCTGATTTGCTAAAGGGTCTCTGTTAAGACAGACCAGAATTTGCTCAAGCATTTGACTTGTCTACACATGCTAAACATCCTTTATTCATGTTTGTTTCTGATGTATGGAGATAAATTAGTCTCAAAAAGATCTGAGCATATACAGTACAAGATTCAAACATGAGCAACAAATCTGCTTGAATGACTTTTGACTGTTATGCTGTGTTCAAGGCTGCTGAAAAGCTGGGAAATCTGAGCCTTAACACATTTACTGGGTTATTGGAAGCAACTCCTTACTGACTCAGTGGCCTATAACCAGGGGTGTTCTGATTTAAGTTTATCTCAAACTGAGTACGAGTACTTCAGTTTGGTTACTTACCGGTACTGAGTACTTAATGAGTTAGAACCTAAACATTACACAGTGATCATGAGCTCTTGTCACAATGTCATGATGCATCTCAGTAATCC
>NW_013958366.1:0-806 GCF_001266775.1 Austrofundulus limnaeus
TAGGGTAACTTGGATGCTATCAGCCTTAGGTTTGATGGGATCTCAAGTTCCTCTAAATACTGTAAATCTTGCATTGCATTACAACATCCTCTCAAATACATTGCATATGCATACAGCATTTTCCCATCCTCAGCTTTAATTGCTGTCCAATTCAAGGCTTTTTCCAGGTAAGCTCCAGAGACTTTCATTTCATTCCCAAAGTGCTCCTTTAAAAGTTGTCTTGCTTTATTATAGCCTCTATTTCCTTCCATATGCAAACAGCTGCGAACCAAATCTCTTGGCAAACCAGATGTGAACTGCTCAAGATAGAAGAGTCTGTCCTGATTATTTTTAGTCTTGCCTTCAATCAAATGCTCAAATGCATGGATAAAAGACTGATATTCCAATGGGTTACCATCAAACACAGAAATGTCTCTTGCAGGTAACATAGACAAGTTTTGCTGTGAGACAATAAGTTCTGCAATGTAATTTTGTCTTCGAATGACAACATTTAAGTTGTCATGAGGAGCAGCTATTTCAGAGTAATCTTGTGCAGTCTGAGTTGCAGCTTTGTTTCTTTCATTAACATTTTTGCTTTGGGTTTTATTTTCTGATGTTTTATCCTTTGAAGGTGGAGATGCAAATGTACTTAAGATGGTTTGCTGTAGTGGGGTTTTGGGTACAGCACCCAACTGTACAAATTCCATATTACTCTCCACTGTTTCTGTTTCATAGTGAGAGTCATAATATTCATTCATCCCATCACCCAGAGCTTTCTGATCTTCACCTTGGATAACTTTTATTTTTGCTGTTGTTGCTGCAAGATC
>NW_013958366.1:1806-2137 GCF_001266775.1 Austrofundulus limnaeus
AGAATTTAGAGAAACGACAAATTTTCTTCCGTAAGCATTAAAAAACGATTCAAACGAAAAAGAGTAATTAAGATCTTTTTCCCTAACTGCATCGCAGTGATGATACTGGAACCACAACGTGTACAGTTTCCTCCCTACTTCTTGAAAACCTAACCTTACACTTGGCATAGGCACAACGACCAATGATTCTTTTCAGTGGGAGGTAGGTTGCATAAGAAAAAGGTTCAAAACCCACTTCCCAAACAGAACATGAATGACTATGACTGTAATAATATCTATCACCATGCTGTTTAAACCATTTAACCTCAGCCACAGTATGCTCAGCTTTAAC
>NW_013958367.1:0-1137 GCF_001266775.1 Austrofundulus limnaeus
TAAAAGGAAAGGTGATTTTTTGGTTTTTTTCAATTGGATTTAGGGTGAAAAGGGTTTGAAAATCATCATGTTCTGTTTTTATTTGTTTTGCACAATGTCCCAACTTCATTGGAATTGAGGTTGTAGTTTAAAACAGAGCTTTTCTGATCAGGTCTTTTCAAAGCTTATGTTTTTGCTGAACTTTAAAAAAAATGGCAACCGATAGCTGATTTATTTAAATGAATTGTTTTCTGCTGATAAATAATTAGTTCATATTACTATGTGTTGCAATCCACTAGATTTTGGACCAGCAATCACAGATAAATCAGTTACTGAAATCTGGACCAGTGCAAACAGTTTGGGTGATAATTCAAGTCACTGAATCTTTAAAGCATTCTGCAAAGTTTAATTAACAAAAGTGAAACTCATAACATTAGAGCATATAAATGCTACATGCTTTAATAATTTAGCCCTGAGGCTCACTGTGGGTCAGTAGGCTTACTTGGGATTCAGTTCCAAGTATAAAATTCAATTTTCTCTCCAAAAGTGTGGATTATTATTCAGCCAGTAAGGCACTGGATGAATTAAGGTTAAACCTACTCATAGGTGTGACATTATTTTTTTAAAGTTAGCATAATGTTCCAGTTTTTTGAGGTTTAGTTAATTTCTAAAAGAAGAAAAAAAGTTAAATCATGTCTATAATGTGTTTAAAAGAGAAAGGAAAAAGATCTGAGTTTATCAAACAGAGAGGAGACAAAATGTGGGAGAAAAAAGTAATGAATGACAAATGCTTATAGGCGCTGACTCATCTTGTAAAAGCTAGTTTTGAAAGTCAGCAAAAAGCAGTTAAAGTCTTTTTATTTTCTTCCCTTTAACACAATAGGCGCAATTATGCTTCCTCCATTTCATCTGGCCTTTGAATCCTCTCCTTACATCATCTGCAGCAGGATGACAGGATGCTGATGAGGAGTTTGTAGGCAATTTCACCGGTCTGACTTAGCAGCATTGTTTCTTCAAAGCATCCTGACAGCTGGACAAAGTCCTGGGTCTACACGCTGTAAAAGTCAGAGGAGTGCATGTACCTTTATCGAAAACCTTCTCCCTTTTTGAGAAGCAGAGCACTTAATACTTTTCAGCATTTCCAACTTCTGAAGAAAG
>NW_013958368.1:0-288 GCF_001266775.1 Austrofundulus limnaeus
GGTTAGAATATTTTTATCTCTCCCTGTAGAGGGGACAAATGTTAGACCTTTCTTTAATAGAGATAGCTGTGCACTGGTAAGTTTAAAGGTTTTGGATAAATTGATAACACTTTTATCCCCCTCCTGTAAAGACAGGCTTATGGGGAGATCTCTTTTAATTGTGTCATCCAATACTCATAAATACCAATGGCTGTGCCCAGTGTCCAGTGAACATTATCTGCCTCAGTGTCAAATCCCTCTTTGTAAAAAGAAATGTAATGATCATACCCTTCAATGTCCTCATTCATA
>NW_013958368.1:2594-2882 GCF_001266775.1 Austrofundulus limnaeus
GTCCGAGACAATGGGGCTCCCAGAAGGGACTTCAAAAGGTCTAGACCAAGTACTGGGATCCTTGTGGATTTTGGGTAGCAGGTAAAAACCTCTGGCTCTGGGCTCTTCAGAGCCTATTAAATATTTTCGCTGTTTAGCGTTGATAAATTTTTTAATATATAGGTTATTAATTATTTTAGTGATCAGGGGTATAGTTTCTAAATAAATAGGTTTGGTTAGTTTTGAGTAATAGTAAGTGTTATTCAATTGTTTATATCCTTCAAATAAATATTGTTCTCTATCCATAAT
>NW_013958368.1:3670-4255 GCF_001266775.1 Austrofundulus limnaeus
AGTCTTAGCTCCACCCTGGCCGTAACACTTTTTTTCTTAACATTCAAACTTGGAACGGAACTTTGTACAGTTGTTATGGTAACCAAAGAATGCAGAATTTGAATTTACAACGAACATCCAGAGGAAACAGTTTCAAAATAAAAGCATGTCATATGTAAAAATCACAAATTTTTTAGATATATATGAAATAAAATAATCAAACAACAAAATAAGGTTACAACACATGAGGGAAAACACCAAAATAAATTGAAAAATGCTTATTAAAATGACCTGTATAGGTTTTTGTATATTTAAATTTTTTATTTTCTTTTTCTAAGAAAGGTAGTTATATTGTTTAGGTGCACAGTTTAATTTATTGTTTTGATTTCAATTTATACCTTTTGGGTTTTTAAGTAGCAGTATTATTTGATTTAGATTAGAGGATGACAGTCAAATTATCATGATTTTTGTTTTTTGTTTTGTCTGTTTTCCAGGGGGAGGAGAGTCAGATAAGGTTTAATTATTGTTTTCAGATATCTTTCAGACGTTTAGACAAAAGCATTGGAGATCCAACAAAAAAAATTATCCAAGTAGGTACATTTCAAC
>NW_013958368.1:6378-6816 GCF_001266775.1 Austrofundulus limnaeus
CCCACATACTGGGCTCCACACTGCTGACATGAAATTAGATAAACACAGTTTCTTGTCCTGCAGCTACCCCTGCTGGACGTTCTGAAAATCACCTTGTTAAATTTGTTTTGAACCCATTTCAGTTGTCTGAAGAATTCCTGCTGACCTTTAACCTTTGGCATGGTGAGTGGCTTTAACTTAGCATGTACTAAATAATCTTTTAGGTTTTTGTTCCTTCTGTAGGCCCCAATTATTCTGTGATTCGTTAAGAGTTTGCTTTCCTGTTGAAAGTTTTCAAAATTAATTTTAAGGTTTTTAACTAGTTTCATGGCCGAAGGAGAATAATTAGTTACAAATGGAATTTTAGTTTCTACAGCAATAGGTTTGGTCAGCAGAAATGTCTTCAGACATTTTCTCAGGAAGGACCTTGAGTAGCCTCTTCTGACCAGAGCTGAAAAC
>NW_013958369.1:0-520 GCF_001266775.1 Austrofundulus limnaeus
ACACTTACCGTGCGCTCATAAATACATTTGATTGCTAATAGACAGGAGATGGTGTGATATCAAGAAATCAAATTTTCCTTCAAATTACATGTTATTATGGATTTCCGTCTTGTTATTGTGTTTGTTGACAGTCCGTAATCATTACAAATCTGTTTATGTATTTTGCTTGCATTGCTGCTAATGGGAAAAGAAGGAAAAGATTTCAAAAAAAGTCTGACAACATAGTGGTTGTGTTGAGCCATAAAGTTGGGTTTTGTTTGGGCTTGTGAATGTTTGTGAAAAAGAAAGAACAGTGTGTGTGTCGACTGAAAAGGAAAAGCATTTGATGTCCAGTTAGCGGCGCAACCCTTGAGATTCTTTACTTCATCCCATCCTGTGTTCAGATAATTCATTGCTTATTTGAAAGATTGCTTAGAACTGAGCCTCTTGTATCATATTCTATGTCCATGCATTGGCATTTGTGTGTGTGTGTGTGTGTGTGTGTGTGTGTGTGTGTGTGTGTGTGTGTGTGTGTGTGTGT
>NW_013958369.1:1520-2136 GCF_001266775.1 Austrofundulus limnaeus
GATGGATGGATGGATGGATGGATGGATTTCCACAAATTTAAAACAAAAGTACACATTTTCCTAAAATCAATGCAATAAGTTTTTTTAAATCATCTGACAGCTTTATGTTGTTCATTTGCTTGGTAGGTTGTGATTACCATGTTAGAGATCAATTTTTTATCACAATTTACTCATGTTACTGCATTAAACAACAAATTGTGTGTGGCAATTTGTAACTTTTTTATAATAAAAAGTTTGTACAATATACTGTATATGACAAAAGTGGAAAAAAATACATATACAATATATTTAGGCTACATTACATGTCAGTTGCAGGTCATGTAAATGAGTTTCATGTCTGATTCAGCCAGAAATAAAGCAGTTTGACAACAGAAATTAGATTTCTGTGCCGTCTGAATTTGTATTTGCAAAGATTGAAGTTTTTCTTTTCTCCCACACTCCGTCTCTCTCCGCACAGCTGATGAATGGGTCTTATTAGTGACACAGTGCTCCTCTTCTTTTCATCCTTCTTTGGCTCAAAGGCTCTTCTCATCACTTTCCCACCCTGGCACAGAGTGGTAGCCTGTGTTAGTATACACACATAAACATACAAGCCCCTTTTCACCCACCCACCCAC
>NW_013958370.1:0-340 GCF_001266775.1 Austrofundulus limnaeus
GTCCTAGGTCAGAGACAAGAAATGTCCTAGGTCAGAGACAAGAAATGTCCTAGGTCAGAGACAAGAAATGTCTTAGGTCAGAGACAAGAAATGTCTTAGGTCAGAGACAAGAAATTTCCTAGGTCAGAGACAAGAAATGTGTCAGGTCAGAGACTATAAATGTGTCAGGTCCGAGACTTTAAATGTCCCAGCTCCGAGACTATAAATGTCCCAGGTCCGAGACTATAAATGTCCCAGGTAAGAGACTATAAAAATCTTAGGTCAGAGACTATTAATGTCCCAGGTCAGAGACTATAAATGTCTCAGGTCAGAGACTATAAATGTCTCAGGTCAGAGACTA
>NW_013958370.1:1340-2136 GCF_001266775.1 Austrofundulus limnaeus
TCCCAGGTCAGAGACAAGAAATGTCCTAGGTCAGAGACAAGAAAAGTCCTAGGTCAGAGACAAGAAATGTCCTAGGTCAGAGACAAGAAATGTCTTAGGTCAGAGACAAGAAATGTCTTAGGTCAGAGACATGAAATTTCCTAGGTCAGAGACAAGAAATGTGTCAGGTCAGAGACTATAAATGTGTCAGGTCCGAGACTATAAATGTCCCAGCTCCGAGACTATAAATGTCCCAGGTCCGAGACTATAAATGTCCCAGGTAAGAGACTATAAAAATCTTATGTCAGAGACTATTAATGTCCCAGGTCAGAGACTATAAATGTCCCAGGTCAGAGACTATAAATGTCCCAGCTCCGAGACTATAAATGTCCCAGGTCCGAGACTATAAATGTCCCAGGTAAGAGACTATAAAAATCTTAGGTCAGAGACTATTAATGTCCCAGGTCAGAGACTATAAATGTCCCAGGTCAGAGACTATAAATGTCCCAGCTCCGAGACTATAAATGTCCCAGGTCCGAGACTATAAATGTCCCAGGTAAGAGACTATAAAAATCTTAGGTCAGAGACTATTAATGTCCCAGGTCAGAGACTATAAATGTCCCAGGTCAGAGACTATAAATGTCCCAGCTCCGAGACTATAAATGTCCCAGGTCCGAGACTATAAATGTCCCAGGTAAGAGACTATAAAAATCTTAGGTCAGAGACTATTAATGTCCCAGGTCAGAGACTATAAATGTCCCAGGTCAGAGACTATAAATGTCCCAGGTCAGAGACTATAACTTTGTCAGGTCAGAGA
>NW_013958371.1:0-1136 GCF_001266775.1 Austrofundulus limnaeus
ATTTAAGATTTAGAAATTCTAATATTTTTGATGGAGTTTCTAATAAAATATAAGGTGTTTATTGCTAATGTTTTGTCTCATAAAGTACTGGTTATTAGCCTTAATTTGTACAGAAGTTAGTTCATTTCTTCTGTAAATAAATCTTTTATTTTAGAAAACTGAACTGACTGGAACAACAATTACTGAGTCTGTGTTTTCTCACTTTCATTCTGGGAGAGGAATCAGTCTTTCATGAAAAAAGAACCAGTGTTTCCTCATTAATTTGAGAAGTGTATACAGACGGTGGACATCTCTTACAATAGCATTAGCAATATACCACTTGAACCATTGGTAAAATTTCTATATTTTATAATAAACTCAAATATTAATCATCAAAAGTAAATATAAAGATCATTTAGTTTCAACTCCATTCTAGATGGCTGCTACAGATAACCAAATGTAAGTACAAAACACAAAAACTATAAAACTCAGAGAGATTTTGGGATCAAATTTGGTGTTTTAGTAGTTGATAATCATCCACAAGGCACACTAATCATACACTGCATAGTATTTTTACTAAAAATTTTGGCATTAGCTGTCTTCATTAACCCTGTGGGTATGTTAGCAAAATATCTCATGAACCATTGGATATATCTTTTGTGAAACTCTCAGGAAGCAGTCACTGGCTGTACATCTACAACTCTTTAACGAGTCTATCCAGTTCAAGATGGTCGCCACAGCTAATTAGTTTCAGAAGCTACATCACTCAATTTTACATACAGAACTAAGATGTGGTCGGGTAGTGGAAAGTGTTCACAAACAGTGCGACATCTTGCAATACTGCATGCATCAGATTGTGCATAATGTTATTTTCAAGGTTTATTTAAATGTTTCGTAACATAAGATGATCTTTGTGTAAAACTTTGATGTGAAAGGCTGCAAGCATTATGCTATTCTTTAACTTCTGCTGGGCCTTTATAAAATCAAGTACGAAAATACCGTTGGGATTTTAAAAAAGGGGGTTTGTATTTCTGGCAACAGCTTCAAAAGCACTTTTGGAAATTTCTTCAAAAATGTTTTAGTTTTTCATAGATGTATAGGATTGTATCTTGACTTGAAATGTGGAGTTAAACCTTTCCTTTACAAATAAGTACATG
>NW_013958372.1:0-705 GCF_001266775.1 Austrofundulus limnaeus
CTACGCCCACACCCATTTGAAGTTCTCTAAGGGCTGTGGTCAAGCCCACAAACGTCATCGGTGGAAGCCAAGCCCACAGGGAGGTATTCCACAACCCCTAGGACATGCCTACAAAGTTTGGTACTGCCCACTCACTCTAGGCTACGCCCACACCCATTTGAAATTTTCTAAGGGTTGTGGCCACGCCCACAAACGTCATTCATGGAAGCCACGCACACAGGGAGGTAGTCCACACCCCCTAGGACATGCCTACGAAGTTTGGTACTGCCCACTCACTGTAGGCTACGACCACACCCGTTTGAAGTTTTCTAAGGGCTGTGGCCACGCCCACAAATGTTATCACATCAAGTTGATGCAGTCAGGTGGAGCTGTTTTCTGAAGTCCAACACCTGCTCTACATATGCATGTGTCTGAAGTATTCTAAGGGCTGTGGCCACGCCCACAAACGTCATTCATGGAAGCCACGCACACAGGGAGGTAGTCCACGCCCCCTAGGACATGCCTACGAAGTTTGGTACTGCCCACTCACTGTAGGCTACGACCACACCCGTTTGAAGTTTTCTAAGGGCTGTGGCCACGCCCACAAACGTTATCACATCAAGTTGATGCAGTCAGGTGGAGCTGTTTTCTGAAGTCCAACACCTGCTTTTCATATGAATGTGTCTGAAGTATTCTAAGGGCTGTGGCCACGCCCACAAACGTCAT
>NW_013958372.1:1705-2135 GCF_001266775.1 Austrofundulus limnaeus
CATGGAAGCCACGCACACAGGGAGGTAGTCCACGCCCCCTAGGACATGCCTACGAAGTTTGGTACTGCCCACTCACTGTAGGCTACGACCACACCCGTTTGAAGTTTTCTAAGGGCTGTGGCCATGCCCACAAACATTATCACGTCAAGTTGGTGCAGTCAGGTGGAGCTGTTTTCTGAAGACTAACAACAGCTCTACAAAATGTATGCATCTGGAAACTCGGAAGAGTGATTTACAAGTTCAAAATGAAGTTCAACACCTCCCTTTTCACCTTCTTGGAGTTCAAAATTTCTGATAGGTGATTTACTGGCCAATTTGATGATGTTCCCTCCCAGGCCATGTTCTACAGCTCAAGGGGGCTCATTAAAAGTGATGTTGACAGGTGGAGCTATTTCCTGAAGTCCAACACCTGCTCTACATATGCATATGT